>NC_143398.1:223454171-223754171 GCF_052110815.1 Crocodylus siamensis | reverse complement strand
AAAATCTGCCCGGCCATTAATATGAGTCACTCATCGGACATCTAGAATCTGGACCTTGGTGAGGCCTAAATAAAACATAACAGAATCAGTCCCTGAATCTAATGCGGATAAAATCTTTTTACAACTGTGGTTCAGAATCCTACAATTATCATGAGTAGGGAAGGAGTGTGGCCCTGTGGTAAGAAAGGAAGTAAGAGTTTGGCTTCTGGAGTCTATTCTTGGCTATTCTATTCATGAGTTCTGGGACCTTGGGAAAATCACTTAACCTCTCTTCATCTGAGGTTCAAACCTCTGTGAGCAGTTATAATGATACTTGCCAGAATAACTCCATTGCTGAAAGATTTAATTAAGTGTCCTAAAATCTTCAGAAGACAGGATCAAAGAAAGAAAAGTGAAACTCTAATGATGAGGATGATTGTTCTTAATTGTGAAACCAGTTCCTGAAGTCCTTACTTGTTTTTTACTCAAGCTTTACTCAGACACCATTATTTTAAAACATTTTTAAAGTGTTCTTAGGGGTCTCCCAAAGCATTACTATACCAAATGAACACGTAATTCTAATGGACGTAACTAATGAATGAACAACAGGGGTCAATCTCACATCTTGTTGCCTCCACAACTTAAAAACAATACAACTATTTGGGAAATACCTTTTAAATAGAAAAATTCCATCTCACAGGTTCTTCAGCAGAATGTTGTTTCAGGAGGTAAGTGAAGAAGACCTGCTGGAAAAAGTCAGAAATGTAGTTTTCTAGGTATCCTGACCATGAAGAAAGACTTGTGTCTTTAAACCTGCAAGGGGGTTGTTAAATGGACACAATATATCATGCCACTAAAATCTGCCTGGTTGATATTGGCTCTGACAACTAACATTATAAAGACAAAATCCTGATGTGCAGTTTTTAATTGCACTCGTAGTTTTAATACAATTTCTACTTATGCAAAAACTCCCATTAATGTTAGTGGGTGTCACACCCCAAAAACTATTTTCTTCTGCAAAATTTCCAGCCTATTCTTTCCATCTCACCTCCCATCTTTTTAATTCTTTTGTTTCCTTTCTCAGCATTTCCTCCTGATTTGACATCTTGCCTCTTCTGCTGAAAGTGACACTTTTTTTTTCTCAATCCCTCCCTTGAATTTATGTTATGCCGGGAACGTGGTCATGCTTGAAGATAGGCTGCAGACCTAGACAGGCTGGCAAGTTGGGTGAATCAGAACCAGATGAAGTATAAAGTGCTCCATCTGGGGATGAATGATTCCCAACATACTTACAGGCTCAATGGCACCAAACTGACTAGCACCACAACTGAAAGGGACCTGGGGATAATAATAGACCATAGTATGAACATTAGCCATCAGTGCGATGCTGTAGCCATCAGGGCAAACAATACCCTGGCATGAATCAACCGATGCATCTCAAGCAAAACCATGGAAGTGATTCTTCTGCTTGACTCAGCATTGGTGAGACCACAGCTGGAGTACAGTGTTCAGTTCTGGGCACCGCACTTCAACAAGGATGTGGACAAGCTTCAGAAAGTCCAGAGAAGAGCCACCCGTATGATCAGAGACTTGCAGGTCAAGCCATATGAGGAAAGGCTGAGGGATCTGGGACTCTTCAGCCTAAAAAAGAGAAGGCCGAGAGGGGACTTGGTAGCAGCTTGCCACTACATCAGGGCATGCATCAAGGGCTCGGTGAACAACTGTTCACCAGGGCACCCTTAGGGAAAACGAGGAGTAGTGGCCACAAACTCCTGGAAGACCGTTTCAGGCTGAACACTAGGAAAAACGTCATCACAGTCAGGGTGTCCAGACTGTGGAATTAATGCCCTCCAGAGGTGGTGCAATCACCTACCCTGGAGATCTTCAAGAGGAAATTGGACAGTCACCTTGCTGGGGTCACCAAACACCAGTTGTCTTTCCTGCCTAGTGGAGGGGCCTGGACCCGATGATCTTGTGAAGTCCCTTCTAGCCCCTTACAATCTATGAATTGCAAGTTTTAGTTGTTTGTCTTCCTGAGCTTACTATTAACCCCAGCTTCTTTTCCAGCAACTTGCTCTCAGATTACTTACAGTCCCCCCAAAACTATCTCACCAAAATTTCCAATGGCAAATATCTAGAAGCTTCATTTATGTCTTTTAAGTGGGCTGGTATTTCTCATGGGGACAGGAGTCTGTTAGTTTATATTAAACCTCTGCTCACACATCCTTTTCCAGCATAAGACCATGAGGTTTCTGAGCCATAAAATATTTAAAGTTTGCATTATGGCCTATGTAAGTGAATTGGAGTCTTTCCATAAATAGGAAGGATCTATAATCTTTTGATTAAAACTCTCAGCTAGGAGTCAGGTGATCTGGGTATAATTTCTAGCTCTGCTACAGACTTCCTGGGTGATTTTAGGGATGGCTTGTTTTTCCGCAGTTCTCTCTCTGTAACTCTGAGATGATAATACTTATTCACCTTTTCTCTGTCTAGTCTGCTTAGACCATAAGCTTTTCAGAACAGGGGCTGTCACTTGCTGTGTGGATATAAATGCCTTCCACATTAGAATCCTATTTTCAACTGCAGCATCTAATGGCTACTGTAAGGCTAAGAATAAATACTAATTTGAGAGGTAAAACATAATTTTAGCCTTCCATTCATTTATGGTTGACAATTTCAAATTTCTGGGAAGTTTATTTTGAGATCAGTCTGAGCAAAGAATATTCCTGTTAAACTGCAAAATAATGTGAATTTCCTTTCTCGTTTAGACTACTTACTATCTATTGAAGGCGAATGTGTGTTAGAATTAAGACCATCAAACTCATTTCACCTTTGTTATATTTAAACTAATTAGTCTCAGAGATGAAAACCACATTTCTCAGATTCCAGATAATCTTCCAGCACTTCATGCTGATTTTATTCTGCTTCTATCTGTGCACAGATTAAACAAAACCCACAGTTAGTTTCATCTGCTGGCTTTAAAAAAATCATGCCACAGAAAGTGAAAAAAAATTAAATCCAATGGCACGGTTTGCAGTGCCACGAGTTTGCTCATCCTTAGTTTATCTTCTGCAAATGAGCATGTATAAAACAGTCCACCTACTGTTCTAGTTGCTACGATATAATGCAGTTCCACTGAATGATCCTGTTAACCTAACCTTCAATTTGCTGGGATTTGAACTCTGAATTACAGCTTACTAACATAGTTTAACAGCTGGTACAAGGGCTTCTTTTGAATTTTTAATCACATGAATTAAAGATTGCTGGAGATGCTTTTCAGACCTCCACTAGCAGTGATCCAATGTACAGAAAGACAAGTATAGGTAGCCCCAAGAGAATTAAGAGCACAAAGGTACTGTGGTTCGTGAAGCTATGCTGCACTCTTTGCTTGCCAAATTAGGAGTAAGAATACAAATTATTCATAAGAAAATAAATGTATATTATGGCTTCAATAGGAATATAAGACATTTAGTTGTTACACATAAAAATACAATCAAAAGGAATTTTAAATGGAATGCATCTCAAATAGGACACGGCTTTAATAATGAAGCCTGGTTCAACAAAATGCTTCCTTTGTTTTGCGCACATATTGGAGAGAAGGAAAGAGAGGGAAATGTGTGTGTGTGTGTTTGTGTGTGTATACACACACATGCATATGTATATATAAAAATATGTATGTATATATGTGTATATGTATGTATATATGCTTGATTACAGTTGATATCTGGAATGCTGTGAAAACAAACACGACTGTAGATATTTCAGTGTGGATGTAATTGTTTGTTGCCATTGTACAATTCATGGAATGTGTGTGTTTAGATTCTGTCCTTTTGGTTTTCCCAATATTTATTCCAAGATTATCTTTTTTATTGAGGATATTTCTCAGTAAAAAAAACCAAACACTATAGTACAACTGGAAGCTTCTCTACCCAAACATGCCAGCTTGACGAGTGCTGTGAGAACTTGGGAAAACAGTCTCTGTGTTCCAAGTTCGCTAGCCCTGCAAGCTTAAAGATCAGCATAATAAAGCTGACAGAGTTGTTTAAACAAAGTAAGGAGAAAAAAAAATTAGGGCAGCAGGAACAAGAAAGCATGTTGCTTCTTAATTATGCTGTGTTCTCTCTCTAATGGGTTGGCCTCCCAACACACTCTAAGTAAAGCAACTGGCATGCGGCATCTTCTACAGATAGACGAGCAGTGGCAAGTGTACAGCTGTTCGTGCTGACACACAGGTGTTTGATTTTTTGGATTCGTTAGCTAGACAGCTTTTTAAGGGTGTACGGGGGAATCATCCACAGTTGTTGCACACAAAGTGAGTTGTCCAAGTACAATGGAGCTAATTATTATGTAAATCTCACTCCATTTTCAAGACTCAGAGCTTGAATCAGAATCATATCTCTCCTGCTCTCTGCCGGTTCTTGGTACTATCAGAGTCTGTTCTGTACCCTTTTCATTAAATTCTGACTCTTTGTCTGCACTGGATGGGCAAATGTGACACCAGCGAGGCAGTTATGTCAAGTGGCTAGGACATGGCACGAGAGATGAGAAGTTGTGCTTGCCTGTTAAACACCATTTTGTTACTAGGACTTGATTGTACTGAAAAAAGGTTTAGCAGGCTATGCGGAAGCACTGAGAGAGATACTTTGTTGATGTGCTTAGATATAAGCAGGATAGAAGTGGCTCTTTGGGATCACAGACTCTAGGAAGTAATCTGAGCAGCCCCAAAGGAGAAACACTAGAAGTGGCCATAGAGGGAAAAAATATATATTATCAGTGTTAATCCAACAAAGAGGCTGACTGGGAATGGTCCATTGTGGGTGTACTGAATTTGAGAGCAAGCTGAGAACATCAGCACATCACACCCAGTTCACGGTACCGGTAACAAGTGGTTTGATAGTTATCCTTTGTCAAGCCATTTAAGTATCTCATGCCTCAGTTTCTCCAGCTACAAAATGCTTTGAAATGACTGAAAGTGTTAAAAATACGGAGTACTGGTATAATATCTGCTGCAATTTCGAGCCCCTAAGCCTTTGCATTTCACCAAAGTATCCAGGGCTGGAGAATGAAGCAGAGGAACCTTAGGGCACATGCAGCCATTACAGTGAACTAGGTTAGGTCGATCTAAATGCCCGTCTGTGCAGGCATTCAGAGGGGGAAAAGAAAAAGGGCAGGCCCAATCTAAGTTAACTTTGACTGGAGCGGGTTAACTTAATCTAACAAACACTGTATGTTCTCAGTGCAGCTCCAGGGCTAGGAAGGTCCAGGTGCTCACCCCAACCTCAGGATTGTGCTCTTCCTACCAACACCGACCCTGACTAGGGTAGTTTTACCTCCCTGAACCACCGACCCCTGGATGGATAATCCTCTCCCCCGTCCCCCTCCCCGCCACTGCAGCCTGACCAGCTCGTCACCAATCCTGCCAAAATAGCCCCTGAACCACACTACCCCCCACAGACCCAGTTGCCCCCTGATCTTACTGATCGATACTGAATCTCTTCCTGAAACTGGGTTGATTTTTTCTGGAATTTCACTTCAGAAACGACAGGGAAAACATTTCTAAAATGTTAAAACATCTGATTTTGACGTTTTCAGAATAAACATTTTGATTTTTCATTAGGAAAACCATCCTTTATTTTATTTCTTATAATAAGAAAGTCAAAATCAAAATGAAACATTTTAAATGGTTCCATGTGATTTTCTCTGTGAAATTTTCCACCACAGGACTTTTTTTAATGTTTACTTTTCACCCCAGATGGGAATGAAGCCAAAAATCACATTTGAAATGCTTCGTTAAATGGTATTTTCGTCCTCCACACAGAGCCCTTAAGGCCTCTTCATTGATCTCAAGGCTTGTGCGCTCTCACATGAGTGAAAACGTTCGAAGTGTTCTAGGACCCACTATCTACAGACTTCATTTTCATCACTGAAAACTGAGTTAGAAAAATACTCTGACAGCTCGTCTGTTGTTTCTGCATTTCTGGTGGTGTCCATTTAAGACATGCCATCTAAAGGGTGACCTTGAGACGGCTCCATATCATCCAAAGTACAGTTTGGAGCAGTGACAGTAGCACTTTCTTGAACTGTCTTCTCAGGAACAAAATGGTTGTGGAATGTATGAGGATGGGCACATCCTGTTCACTACTCCATATTTAAAACTCAGAATTATACACCAGTAAAACAATGCAATTTGGGATGCTCCTTAGACTGTAGACTCTATGAGGCAGAGCATCTTTATTATCGTATGTAAGCACAATGGGAACTCAATTCATAGTTGGCAGCCTCTGGGCAATACACACATTAAAAAAAAAATACCCTTGGTCACTCCCCAAAGTATCCCAGAAAACTTGCATGGCCAAGGTACACATTTTTTTTCATGAAAGATAATCTGCATGTACTTTTACTGTAATGCAATATATTCTATCATGCCTTGAATCCAAATGGCATTCGAGTCCAAACTCCAATTTCACACACTGGTTTGGCCAGAAGTGTCCTGAAACCTATGCCTATCATTAGCATGCATTGCTTGGACTGGCAGCACCAGAAAAATTGAGGTAGCACCATAGTATTGAGGCTTTCCTGTAACTCAGGCTTGAGTGATGAAACTGAATCATGCCTAGCAGCTGCGAGTGGGTCTCAGAATGCCAACAGTGGACAAGCTGGCATGCATTATGTTTCTCCCCAGTGATTTTCCTTTTGCCTCATAGAGTCAGTGCTGACTTTTTTTTCCTGCTCTTGCTTTCCCTAAAACAACAAAGGAGAACAACAAATGTACCTCATTTCTTTTGTCTGAATTTCCTAGATTTGGAGAGATACAAGGGGTGGAAATAAACATCTAATTGTAGACTCTGCCAATGCTCATTCTCTCTCATTGATCTAGAAGCCATGCCCTTGCTCTTGCTCTCTCTCCTGCATGCATGCATACACACACACGCACGCACACCCCCCATTTAGAACATCATTACACAGTTCCCATGTCCTATATATTACCATACATCGCAGCATCTCTGCTTCCAATGCTTTCTAATGTTTGAATTTCCTGCTGGCTCAATGAACAGTTTCAGCTTGTGGTACATTACACAGCTACTGGGTGAATGGGATTGAGCTTTCCAGTTTGGCTCGGAGTGTGTTGTTCACCTGAGCTCACTGGCAGGATGAATAGTTCAGCACAGCTCTAGTGCTAACCCCCTTTGTGAACTAGCAGTGAGCCATGTACCTTATTACAAAGGCCTACGGCTCCCTGGAAACTTAAATCCACTCCCCCTTTTCCTAGCATAGGGAAACTGCAAAAGAAAAGGACATGGTTGGTAGGCATGTCATATAGCACAAAACCTCTGTTGTGGGAGAATACAGACTCACCAGTAATAAAACAATGAGGATAATACTTGCACATCAGAAATTCAGTTGTTAACTAGAACTTCAATATCTTCCTGTAGATTTCTATGGTGTACATTTATGTCTTTGAAACAGTGATTTAGTTTAGCAGTCAGTGGGTAAAGTCAAAATCAGGATAGAACGTAAGTAATCATAAATATAGTGGTCCAACTCTTTCGAGTTTTGTCATGAGCTTTGCAGAAAAAGATGCAACTCTTTATGCAGTTTACATACTACCTTTTTTCCCCCTTAAACAAAGCTTTAAATAGCCCAACATTGGCAGTGGGCAGGAGCTGGCAGAAGAATAGATTTTTCATCTGATGGCACGCCAAGGTTGTTTTGAAGAAGGAAAAGGAAAAAAAAAAACTTTTACATGCCAGTCATTCATTCCCTGCCAGTTCTCATGCTTATCCTTCCATGGATGGTAGCCACATAACGACTCAAAATACAGTAAACATTGAGGAAAGTGAAAAGAAATGCGTGAAGCAGAGAACAGCTAAGTGAAAATAGTTGGATGCGGATGTGGGATACACGTTAGCAAGCGTCACATAGGGATCATTTAAGGGTATACCAAGAATGCTTACATCTTTCAGTGTAGCATTTAGACAAACATTAGGCATCATTTTGCTGAATGGGGAACCAACAGAAGATACAGCAGCAGTAGAATTAGGGTTCAGCAGCATCTCTGTGGGGCTCACACTTAGAAAAAGAAGGGTCTCTAACCAGGGACTTTTAACTGCAATTAGGAAGAATGATTATAGTTCACTGCACATGCCGGTGGTCACTGGGGATGTGTGTCGTCATGATGGTACACTCTTTTCAACTCTCCCTCAGCCTCTGGAGTGGAGTAAGTGTTTCTCATTATTTATTTTTGTATAAAGGTAAAATACCATATTTTTCACAACAACTTTGATGCACTGATATGAATTCTTCCCCCCCCTCCCCCTCCCCCAGACTGGCAAAAATATACATAGAGATATTTTCAAAGTTAGCTTTCTTCAGAAAACAAAGTTATATGTTGTCTCAGTTTTATGCCACATACTAAATACTGTGGGATAAAGGAAATCATATAATAGATGCAGGATTATTGAACAGGGAGCAAGTTTACCTCATCCAGAACACAGTCTTTTTACAGCGAGAGAAGCAGCATGGTTATAATTATAAGGATTTCTATTATCCAGTTAACCACAAGAGGAGCACTCTAATGGATGGTAATCAACTTTGCTCCCAGCTGAATGATACAATGCTGTATTCCTATACATTTTCCTCTTTTATGCTGTATATAATCAACAATTTGTTTTCTTTGACAATTGATAAAAATTCCACAAGTCTGTCTTGTTGTCTGTGTTGTGATTATTCAAATCAAATCATGTGAGACTTGCTGTCTGCTTGCCTTATATGTGTAGGCACCGAGGGAAGAGTGGAGGTCAGGAGACTTTGACCTGGTACCTTGGTTCTTGCACTTCTTTGCTTGCTAGAATAAGAACCAGGGCCATATAGATTCATATATAGGGGAAAATGTTTTGTGAACTCAAAATAGTTTTCTGGATCTGATGGAGATTCAGGTATTTCTAGTTTCTAGTTCCTGGGGGTTTTTTGTTTTGTTTTTTTACACCAGGCAATCTTTTCCACTGTCTTTAGTAACTGCAGGATCAGACCCCTTTCCTTATAGAGAACACAGATATTTCCCCTCTTTGGACACGGTTAATAGCAAATAGTGGATTTAAGATGAGATTTTTTTTCTCTCTACTCATGTAAAACATGATATGACAATACACTAAGGAGTTCTTTATTAAAACAAAAATATAGCTGCTTAAAAAAAGGCATTTTCAATTACTAAATATTAACGGCAATCCCCTGAAGGAAGAGAAAGGAGTGCTTAAAAGAAAGGGAATTCAGAGAAAAGCAACAAAAGTGATTAAATGCCTGGAGGGATTGACTCGTATGTAAAGATTAAAAGAACTAGAATGTTACCATTCCTCCCAATCTTGTAACCTCACAGAATGCAGTACCGTTTCCATAAGTGACGAGCAAAGGGAAATGATAACTATCTGCAAGGAGTTACTACCAAGGAGTAACACAAACTGTACTGAATTCCCCAAGAAAGTAAAAAGTTTTGTCATGAATGGTAAGGCATGTTATTCCCTCCAGTCAGTGCAGTCAACTTTTGAATCACAAAGCACCCACTTGGATTTTCTTAGCACATGTTTAATATTTACATAAACACAAAGAGAAGATTCCACGGAGATAGAGGTTGTCTCACCACCTTCCAAAGCAGCTCCCTCACCAGTTTCCAGACCACTTTCTTCTGCAGCTGCAACAATGATTCATCTCTCTGTTCCCATGAACATCTAGCCAGTAAGAATGCAGCAGGCACCTGGTGTTCTAAATAATCCATGAGCAGTGGGCTTGGTAATCATTAACTCTTTATTTACTACATCAAAATAAAAATATCTAAAAGCAAATGGGACCCCAGGGGAAAACGGCTGAGGCTGCCTAGTTTGAAAGTGGATGGGACAAAACAGTTGAAAATACAATGAAAGGAAAAAATAGCTCTGATATAGCAGAATGGATAAGACTAAATCACTTATCACTTTTCTTGCCTTTTTTTTTCTGCTCAGCCCATCTATTTAAAATTCTGAGAGGACCTAAAAAGGATGTGTAAGTGCAGGGAGCATTAAAAAGTGTCTTTGTGGGAAACTACATGTTTTTTCACAGGACATTGAATAGTCAAGGCAACACAGGTCAGGACGTCTGGATGAAAGGATAGATAATTAAGGCTAGGATCACATTCTGTACCAGTGCACATGATTCATGCCGCAGAGACTTGGCAGCTTTAGATTATGTTGAGAGATGTGCACCTCCTCGCTGTAACTCATGGTGCTTCACAGGAGGTGCCATGAGTTACAGAATCCCCCCAACCCAACAGATGTTTGCTGTTGAGTCCAGGATGTTGGGGGAATTGAGCTCCAGTTTGGAGTGCCTGTGTGTCAGCAACTGCTCTTCCTTAGCACTGGCCCTCCCCGCTCCCAGGTCCACTGCTGTTTTCAGAATGGGAGGGGAGAAGGGATAGGAGGGAGGTCTATCTGGGGTTTTCCCAACCTGTGCTGAAAAGTGGGGCAGGCAGGTTGGAGGTGGTGGTGGGGAGCTATAATCCACCTGCCCCACCCTCCGGCACAGATTACGCAAACCTCAGATGGAGCTCCCACCCCTCCCATTCTGAAGTCAGCACCAGGGGTGCGGCTGGGCTGTAACAGCCCAGCCCCTCTCCCAGCATGTGCTGATACATTAATGAAGGTGCTCCACTTTGGAATGCGTTCATCTGAATCCTCATGTAATGAGGGTTCACACTGTTGTGTGATCAGGCACTTTTAAAGTGCTCTATAGCCATGCTCTTTCAAGGGGATGATCATGTGACAAATGTAACTTCTATATGTGCCCATTGTGTCCCTTGCACTGATTTCCATCCTATGCAAAGTCTTTTAGGGGTGATGATGGAGTGACTGGTGGGGTGTACACGCCAAAATATAGTTATGTATGCAAAGGGACAGTTTGTCAAACTATGTCATAGAATCACAGAAAGTTAAGGTTGGAAGGGACCTCAGAAGGTCATCTAGTCCAACCCCTCACTCAAAGCAGGACCATCTCAAATTAGATCATCCAAGCCAAAGCTTTGTCTAGCCAGGTTTTGAAAACCTCCAAGGATGGAGCTTCCACCACCTTCCTGGGTAACCTGTTCCAGTGTTTTATTATCCTCCTAGTGAGAAAATTTTTCCTAATATCTAACCTAAACTTCCTTTGCTGCAACTTGAGACTGTTGCTCCTTATTCTGTCATCTGCCACCACTAAGAACATCCTCTTTCAAGCCCCCCTTCGGCTGCTATCTCTCAGTCTCCTCTCAGTATCCTCTCAGTCTCCTCTTCTCTAGACTAAATAAGCCCAGTTCCCTCATCCTCTCCTCATAAGTCAAGTGCCCCAGCCCCTTCACCATTTTCATTTCTCTTTGCTGGACTCTCTCCAATTTGTTCACATCCTTTCTTTGGGGAAGGGGGGGCGGGCAAAACTGAACACAGTACTCCAGATGTGGCCTTATCGGTGCTGAATAGAGGGGGAGAATCACTTTCCTTGACTTACTGGCAACACACCTACCAATGCAGCCCAGTATGCTGTTAGCCTTCTTGGCAACAAGGGCACACTGCTGGCTGATATTCAGCTTATTGTCCACTGTAACCCCTAGGAACCCTTTTCTGCAGAGCTGCTGCCCAGCCAGTCAGCCCCCAACCTGTACCAGTGCATGGCATTGTTCCATCCTAAGTGCAGGACTTTGCACTTGTCTTTGTTGAAACTCATGAGAATCCTTTTGGCCCATTCCTTCAATTTGTCTTGGTCACTCTGAATTCTAGCCCTACCCTCCAGTGTATCTACTACACCCCCAGTTTGGTGTAATCTGCAAACTTGCTGAGGGTGCATTCTATGCCATCTTCCAGGTCATTGATGAAGACATTAAACAAAACTGGCCCCAGGACTGACCCCTGGGGCACTCCATTAGGTACCAGCTGCCAACTAGACATCAAACCATTGATTACTACTCTCTGACCCTGATGCTGCAGCCAGTTTTCTGTCTACCTTATAGTCCGTTCATCCAACCCATACTTCCTTAGCTTGACTGCAAAAATGTTGTGGGAATCTGTATTAAAAGCCTTGCTAAAATCAAAGTATACCACATCCACTGGTCTCCCCACATCCACAGAGCCAGTCATTTTATCACAGAAGGCAATCAGATTGGTTACACATGACTTGCCCTTGGTGAATCCATGCTGACTATTCCTAATCACCTGTTCCCCCCGCCAAGTACTTAGAAATGGACTCCTTGAGGATCTGCTCCAAGATATTCCCAGGAACTGAAGTGAGGCTGACTTGTCTGTAGATCCCTATATCCTCCTCCTTCCCCTGTAGGCACTATGTTTGCCCCTTTCCAATCATCCAGGACCTCTCCTGACTGCCATGAGTTTTGAAAGATGATTCTCAATAGCTCTACAATCACATCAGCCAGCTCCCTTAGCACCCTTGGGTGCATCCCATCCAGCCACATCTACAGGATCTCTCCATGAATCACAAGGGTTCCTCAAATTTAGAAGCACCATGGAATGTCCATTTTTGTTTTTTTGAACAGACTGATCAGGAGCCTTTGAACTGACTCTTGTGAAATTTCCTGAGTCCTTTCTTTTCCATTTCCTGGACACTTAGCAGGAGAGAGAGACCTTTAAACTCCATAGTAAAGTAGGTGGTTAGAAATGGAAACTACAATGAAGCTCCTTTTGACCATTATGTGAAAAAGGAAATGGAGAAGATAGGAGGGACTTGTTCATTCTGAAAAGCACCACTGTAGCCCCACACTTGTGCAACATGCTTTACATCTCTGACTCACACAACCTCCCTCATTCCACATGCAGCATTTGTCAATCTCTTGATTTTTCCCAGGAGAGTTCGTACAAGAAGTGTGTCTGAAGGAGCTTTATTGTGTAAAACACCAGAAAAAAACACCTTATATATCCTGGAGAGCAGGGTCGGACTCTAAGAGTATGACATGAATCAAATTTGCAAAGCACATAGGTGTTTGCATATTTAGAACATCATTCAGACTTCAGTGAAACATATACAACTTGTTGCAGGCAGTAAATATAAGTCAGGACAGAATGACTATTCATGCAAGAAATGCACAGCTCCTAGGTGAAGACAGTCTGCTGCAGTGTGGCCTTTATGCTGACTAATCCATGGGATTCTGGAGGCAAAGGGATTCGCTAAGAAACAGGGAATCTGGACAGTATCCACTTAAAGTGGCAAAACAAGAAATGATGAGTTAGTGAAAAATTGAGAACAATCTGGCAGCACTGTTCTCTCTTCTCCTCTTGCAGCCTTCCTAATGTGTGAAGAAGAGGTGGACTTGTCAGGCTTTCAAAATGCAGAATGCTGAAAAGGTCAGAATAGTATAGTATGACAGAACATGTAAGTCATTATAATTCTAATGTCCCATCTATAATGAGAATGAGAACTAAAGCAAATTATTGTGAACCACTGTAAAACCTGGGAAAACATGTTAGTTATACTGAAACCAAAGTTCTCATCATCTGTTTTAATGACAAATATATTCTGTGCGCTTCTTCACAAATATGCTGTATAGCTCAGAAGCGTCTGAAATAAAAAGATTTGTGGCAATTACCATGGTAACTATTCATTTTTTCCCAATTGCATAAAGAAAACACGTATTATTGCAAGATTGGGAGAAAGTGTAGCTAACCGGAGACCTTAGGGAGTTCTCTCTCCTGCATACTTTAGATTTAGGGGTTGTCAAAAGTGTCACTAATTTCTAGAATCTGAGGACATGTCAGTATAGTCCTCCCCCCACCCCCGCATTTCTCCCGAAAACAATCCTACAGAGGACTACAGTGAAACACAGCATTACTACTCTGCATACACTACAGCCTGAAAAAAGTAATGTAGCCACCAGTAGAGTTGCTCTACATACAGGTGAACAAATTCAGCTGAAACAGAGACCACATGCTAAGCAGTGAATGCATTTATCAGACTATTGTGAGCAAAGGAAATAAGCCATGCTTCACAAGGCCTTTACCTACCATGGTCCAAGGGGATATAGACATGCCCTGACTTTACTATGAAGCTGTGGGTAAGGGTAAGCTGTGGAAACCTGGACCTATTGAACTTATAGAGCAATGGTTTTTCATGACTTGTAGATGTCCATTTGCACTTTTGTACTGCATAGTTATGCTGCCATCAATGTCTAGCTCATCCAAAAAGTCAAAGGTCCACCTGGTTTGTATGATTAAGACAAGTTCTTGGAGGCAGAGGCACACAAAGTAGTGATGTCGTTAACATCGTGTCCATCCATCTTTGATTTCCAGCCAAAATGACCACACATTCATTTATTGCTTGGTTAGGAAATAGCTTTCTTCATGAGGCCTATATATGGCTTAAACTCACACCTCTTCATCTGTAGCGACACATCCTGGCTGTACTGCTGCTGTGCCTCCAGTCATACTTTGTGTGTTTTATTATAGGTGATCCATTTGTTGACCACATGTTTACTCTGATATAATGGGATTAGACCTCACAGTGGTTTTATAAGTCAAGGAAAAGAAACTTCATCTATGTCTAAGAGATTGCAAAATTCTCAATATGGATTGCCATTCAGCAGCAGACCCAACTGAGAAGAACAAGCATCTTGGGGTAACGTTTTTCCACAATAGGTAAGCTACAGTTTATTTAGAATTCATATTTGGAATTAAGTCTATGTGCCATCTTCTATGGGAAGTTTGATATTTGGAATTATGCCCCCCAGTGCATGGCTGCAGCTGTCATAATAACAATCATCATATCATATTTGCCACATAGGCAAGTTGCTAGAAACACAACCCCTTTCTTTTTCAAAAGTATTTATATAGTTTTAAAATCTAGCAAGCATAAAATGGAGGCTGGCACCAGGGACTGATCAGAAACAGGACTTGTTCAACCCTGGCCCGAATTTCTCAATTCTTCTGTATGAGAAATGAATGGCAGGATAGGGATAGATGGTGATGAACCTTGAAAGTATGGAAAAGTAGTTCATGTTGATACAGAGCTCCAGTGTAGGGAAGTAAAGATAGGCATGTCCTGGTCAAAGCAACAGCCTGGAATAATTATCTGTACAATGGCACTCTGGTTGGATATATCAGGAGGTAGTTTGCATTTGTGAAGACAAGAGAAACAATATTTCCTGGACAGAGGAAAGAGGGAACAATAGATCCTGGACAGTTCCTACAGTATTTCAGTACTGTCCCTTTTCAGTGGAGGAATGCCTCAATACTTCAGATCTGACCCATTTGAAACCCTGCTATTCAATAGTACTGATTCAAACTGGCTTTTAATCTAAAGTTTGGGAACATTTGGGTTTGGGATTGTTTCTTGCTCATCTCTAATCTCCTAAATGAAGAAGTGTACATCCTTAAATGTTACTTCTGTAATCAGTTTTACTTTAAAAGTTCAGCACATGTGTAAGTGATTGTAGGATTTGGGCCTTCATGATGAACTCTTTTCCTTCCTGATTAATAAGGTGATTGTGGTACACACAATTAGCAATAAGCATGCAATGTTCTGCTTATGACACTAATATGATTGCATGTTATTATGTTAAGTAGATACAAAACAGTGCAAAATATACTAATCAATGTATATAAAAGTCATCTTTCCAATCATACTTCACATGGCAGCTGCAGATGTAGATTATCCTGGTTTATGCCCCATTTCAAAGGGAGAAGCCCAATCAGATGGAATTCAATCCTTTGTTATCTTGAAAAAAAGTTTTAATAGGTTCAGTGAAGTCAGATTGGGCCTAGGTACCAGCAATACAAAAGACTCTTTAGATCTTTTCTCTGTGGCAAGCCCAGGAGCTCACACTCCACACACCAGATCCCGGGTATGAGGCAATGAAGTCACCTTAGACATACTCCATCCTTTGTCTCAGGTATGCTCATTGGCAGTCTTTTTGAAGGCTGCTGAAAGGTGATTTTATTGCTGCATTTCTGGGATTTTTCTATGTGAAGTAGGAAGCTACTGGGCCTGTCACAAAGTGGTGTAGATAAGCGTAGAATTGTGGTGAAATTCACAGTATTGGTTAACTCAAAAAGCCATAGACAATCCCTGCCCTTGTGAATAGTCACAGATAGCTGAACCCCTACTTAGGATCCTAACTAAGGATGCAGATAACTCAGATGTTGTCCTGTTTTCAGTTCAATGGGCTTAAGAAAAAAATACTGAGTTGAAAATTCTGATGTGCTAAGCACTCATTTTACGATTATGAAGGTTTATTTTTATCTATATATGTTTGGCTAAATACACTTTCAGGATGACAAATTGTCAAAGTAGCAGTATATCAGATGTCACGTAAAATGGGAAAGGGCAAATTAGGGTACACCTTTTTTAGCTGGTCTCCCCTCCCCCCCAGCAAAACAGCAAAGAGAAGAAATGCAGGCCCCAACTTCTGAATTCTGATTTTAGTGAAGCCTCATAGGGGAGATTAAATATTCTTCCTAAAAGGAAAAAACAATATGGTGCAGCAATTATTCTGTTATTTTGCAAAATGTCAAGCTCCATGTGATCCATTTAATTTCTATGAGTGTTCCAAATGGTAGATGCTTTTTTAATTAAGCAATACCCTGTGTAGCAAATATAGATTCATATACCCCTAAAACAGCAATCATAGACATAACATAAAGAGACCTGCAGTTCAAAATCCTATTCCATCAGATATTTAGGGTTAAAACTATTTAATTTGTGTGTATTTATATCTATCTATTGAATCTTCTCATCCATATTTACTCAGTCTGATCTATGAAAATGATGACTTTTTTCCATCGTTGTCTATGAGATCCTCAGATAGTGATGGATCTGTGCTACACGTTTGCCTCCCAGAGCTGAGAAAAGGTCACTTGCAGTTCACTCGTGTCTTAAAACTTGAGAGAAGTTGCTTCTTACTATTAAAGTTGCGTATGCAAGCAGAGACGTAAAAACATTATTACACCCATGTGTCAGAAATGTGCCAAATGAGTGTTCTTGGAATTCCCCCCCCAATATCTGATTTTTTAAAACCATAAAAGATTTTAAAATTAAGAGTTTTAAAACAAAACTATAGCTAATCCGCCCAGCAGAGGAGAGAGTGTGGTTATGAGTGTCTTTTTTTTCTTATCAGCAAGAATGTGGACTTTCTGTTTGTCATCTTGTAGACCTACCTATAACAGTCAAAAGGTGAAATGCCTGCATATTAAGCCATAATCCATCATTGTACACACACTAATTACTTTCTGTCCTCCCCTTCCCTTGTCATCATGGTCCAAAGCAGGTTTTTTTGAGACTGAGTACATTCATCTGAGCTGTTAGCTGCTACGCTCCACCGCATCCTTGTATGATCTACCTCATCTCAGTCCCCTAGAGGAAATTTGTGCATGCATACTGTATGTGAACTTTAGATAAATAAATAAACACGAGAAACGGCTTCCAGATAATTGAAAGCGAGAGAAGGAGGGAGCAAAAAGAAAACAATTTCTCAGGGGACAAGCAGGCTGAGGTGGCAGGTATGATTAAAATCCACATGATTTATGAGTAGGTGCATTACTAACATGACAGCCCTTTAGTGTTTGTTTGTTTTGGTGCATTTGACAATAAAGTTTTTTTTGCCCCCCATTTCTTTCTTTCTCGTTTTTTCCCCCTCTCCTTGCTGCAGTTTTTGCTCAGGAGTTAGCCACTCAGGAATTCCTAGTGCCTGACTGAGCAGTAATTTAGCAAGCTCTCTTGTGCTCTTTTCCTGTCAACATTAACATGTCAATTCATTTTAATAGTCTGGGCATGCTCAGTGGGCATGCATTTTCTCAGTAGGTATCCCAGGAGCCCACCCTGTGGTGCAGAAATGTGTTATAGCTTGTCTCAGGCCAGAGAGACTTCAGCAGGTTTATTTTCATTATGGCCAAGAGTATTTGTTAAGACAAAGCATGAAACAAGGAAAAAAGAATACATAAAATCAAGACCTTGAAATATTAAATGGGTTATACATGTCTGATTGGTAATTTATGACTTGTGCATAGAATAGGTTAGAAAGCCTCTTTTAGCATGATATTATTACATGGCATAGTTTCAAAAAAAAAATGTGTGCTGTCACTTCCTCTGTTTTTTTGGAAATTAAATGATATCATGCCACATTGGGAATTATCTGTAATCATGATTAATAGTTGAAGTGGCTTTTATATTAAACCAGAATTTACTTGCCATCTTTCTTATTAAAGAGCCTTCAGATAGATTTGTATCTACTGTTTTGCCTCAAATATATAAAACAGGAGACTATATACTCCATAAGCCTAGTCTTTGATTATGATGTCAGGTTTCTAAGTTAAGAATTCAGCTGCATTTCACATGCTTTAAAATCTGCACATAGAACATCTAGCTTTAAAAGAAAGAAGAAAGGAGAAAAAAAAGAAAGAAAGAAGAAACCTTCTTAAACTACAGATACTCTTGGCACTTTGAATGACATCTTTCCAGATGCAGTTCAAATTAAACCAAGGTATTTTGATTGTGCAGTACCTCAGTGTAATGAAATATTAAAACACAATGAGCTGTCTTATCAACATTTTTGTAGTGTAAGTACTTCATCAGTCCAGCTGGACATAACTACAGCATCTAGCTGACCTCAAAAAGGTAAGATTGTCATTTGCGTTTCAAGGGCCCACTTTATTTAAAAATAAATAGACTCCTGTGATACGCTTTGCTTTTCTATGGTATACAGAGGTATTTAGCCTCATGAAAAGATGCACTGTACTAGAATTGTGTGGGAATACTCTAATATTTGGGGTTAATTACAGCAGAGTAGGTGGAGAATTATGCTTGGAATCTGAAGCTTGGCATGGGGATTCCCTTTCTGCTGACCATATAAGGAAGGAAATTATTTCTTCAAAAATGGAATCTACAAAGTACCTTTTAAAGGAAGAGCGACAGGCTGCATTTGACACTGGTAAAGAATCGAGTTCCCACAAGTATCTGGCACAAGAACATGCAACGTGACAAAGCATTATGACATAGTGCCCTAGAAAAACAACACGAAATGATGCTTTGAGAATGAACGATGCGGGTCTGCAAGTTATGCGGATTCTCTTTCTGCCCTAAGTAGGTGAGTAAACTGATAAAGAAAATAAAGATTCTCAGAAGGTATAGCTAATGAAGCACCAGCACATCTGTTCAATATGCAAGCGGTGTCATGGTTCATTGGAGGCAATATCTGGAGAATGATGTAAGAAAGCTAGTAGCTAGTGGACAACTTCTGCAGCAGAAGTAGCATATTTCAGAACAGTGTGCATGAACTAAAACTCTGGCTCGTCTGTGTGCCTCTTGATGACCAATGGAAGAGAACTAATTGAAGTAGGTAGTGAAGTGCCATACGTTATTTTCCTTGTCAGTGAGCTGATCGGTGACAGTGTCATAATGAAACGGGTAAGTTTGTATGTATACCACTACCATCTCTTGGATCGAATTCTTCAACTGTGGATTATACGCCCTCAGCTGCCAGTGATGTTTCTCTCATCACTCCAGTGGTTAGACGCTGTGCTTTCAGAGGTGTTTGAGTCCTCTTGGGACCATGAATTTCTGAGTGATCATGGCTTGAAGTACATTAAAGTTCTTTAATGTCCACAACTTATATACTACATTGTGTCCAGCTTCCCTATTGCTTTTGTGGGGCTAAATAAGCCCTTTTACAAATCACTTTTCTGTCTGTTTGTTGGTGCCTTGTCAAGATGAGTTTATGTAAAAGATTCTTTGTATTATGGTGGATATGGCAAATACTGTACCTCCATCAGTAGATGGCTTAGCAACAAGAATTTGTGCTTTCTAACCCCCACAAGACAAAAATGTAAAGCTAAGGCCACCAGATTAACTTAATGAACCAATATAACCAGGGGTTAGATCATTTCATGCTGCATACCTAGTTTAGTGTAGATTCATGTTGCTAATTTTCACTCAATGGGAAAGGCCTCTGTAAAACACAAATCTGTGTTTCACCCACCCTTACATAACTGTAAAGGCAGCCTAAATTCTCTGTTACTTCCTTCAGCATGGAAATGTTATGGGCACAGATAATGAGTCATGTGTCCCAGACCATAGAAACATATGCTATAGGCCCAAGCATAACTGGTTTGGAAATAGGGCTTGATCTATGATTCACATTGGGCTCTGGAATAAAAATATAACAGGCATAATGATCTCTCTCTCCCTCTGATTCCTGAGAGGGAAAACCCCCCAAGAACATCCCATCTAAAAGCATCCACCAGGTGGGCCCTGAACAGCATTGGCAAAAGACATTAGCACTGCAAAAGACCAAAACCAAGGTAGCAGAAGGGGAGGGAGTGAGTCTCTGGACAAATGGCAGGTAGAAAAGAGGAACCAGGAAACAGTGTTGGAAGGAAAGGGGTAAGCAGCCCAGCAGGAATGTTTGCATCCTCAAACATCAGTCAGGGATTAGGAGAGGTTAGATCTGGAAGGCATGCCCACCCCCTGTCTCTGTAGTCACTTCCCTTCACCCATGTCACTTTGCTTTTCTACCTGAGCAGCACAAACCTAGTTCTCGGACACCTGACACGTTACCAGATGCAATACAAACATATATATATATATATATATAATGTACAGTTAGCAACCTGTGAATAGGATATAATGATGCCTGTCACACACAGGAACATGATTAATTATTCTTTGCAAAGGGCTTGGGGATCCTTAGATCTAAAGTGATATAAAAATGCAAAGTGTCATTATTATATCTAAAAACATACACTCACTATCTTAAAGAACATTTACTGATCCACACTACATAATTATGCAACAATTTATATTAAGTATATTACAAACACTTTACAAAGATACTTTTTCATGTTAGAAACTTGTCTCTTTTGAGGCCTTGTCTGCACATAGGGGCTTGCAGTGAAGCAGTGGTTAGCAGGTGCTGCTGATAATGAATCTCAGACATGTATAATTGATTCCACTAAAGCATGGCCTGTGTTTTCTTTTTTGAGCGGTTATCCTCATTGTGATATTTATATGGATGCTGATATACCAGAGAGAAGAGTTTATGAATGTGGATCCAAAGTCTTTACTGAAGCCTAAAAAAGTTGTTGCAAGGTTCATTTCAATTTGGTATAAAAATATATGTAGTAAAAGTTCTTCTCCTTAAGAATTAAGGAGAACAAACAAGAAGTTTATTTCAGGAGGGGTATAATTTAGCTAAACAAACTGAATTAAAAGTCCACATTATGAAGCAGGCCTCCTGTATTAGTATATGGCCTTTAATATTTCAAATAAGCAGTGGAATTCACGTGTAATGCTGTTTTATATAATTCAGAAATGGTATCTATCATAGGAAGTTTCTTCCAATCTGAGAAACACAGCACATGAATGTTCTATAGTCATAGATATATATATGTCAATATATAAGACACAGTCATTCACTGATGTTTTATGTGCTGTAAATAGGAAAATTGTAATTTTGTCAGGATTTCTTTCTTTTCTTTTTTTAAATCTTTGGACTTTCCAAAATTACACTGAATGTCCTTTTGACTTGTAATAAGACAAGTTTGCAAATATTCGTGTTCTGACTCATTAAGGCATTATATAGTCTAAATTCATAGATTGTGGAATAATGACAATACCATCTTTGTGAATCTTTTTAAATATAAATGAAATATGAGTTTTCTTCCAAGGTACAAAATGTCATTAAGGGCTCAGGTGGTTAAAATCAACATGAAAAATACATGCTGCATTTTCCCCCCTTAAATGCAATAATGTAATCAGATTTCAAGTCATCTTACCTACTTCACTTACAGCTTTATGGAGATTAATTAGTTTTTAGCCCCCAGTCACATGATCTTTTCTGACTGCCATTTAGCTACATTTGCTATCTGACTTGAACCTGTAAGCTGTCTTGGGCCCCAGAGGACAGATTAAATTTTAGTATTGGTTGCCTTCTTTCTTTGATTTAAAGGTAGATAGTTATAGTCATAGTTCAATTATTCTTTGTTGCTAATTAGCCATGTGTTGTCAGTGTTTCTTTGGAAAAGGTGTATATTTGAAGAAGGGGAACAAAAATAGTTTAAAAAATTGGGACATAACTTCTTTGATTATTATTGTTTTTTTTTTAATTAGCGAAGGCTTCTTTTTAGTTCTCAGGTGAATAGCCATCAATCTACTTTTAATTTATGTTTACACAAACTATTGTATATTTGTACCAAAATCAAGGCACATAATCAAAAAAAAGGAAAAGTTCAGGAAATGCAAGTTTCTTTCTTTTTCTGTCCCACAGAGAAGAGGGTCTGCACTACACTATGATCTGAATGAATTGCAAGAATATTTTAAATAAAATTCTTTCTGCCACCTTTGCTGCATCCATTAGACATAGGAAATGTAAAATGGATAGCAACAAACAGGAGACAAAATCTTGCTTGTTTCAATTGTCCTCTTACCTTCATTTGGGCTATTCTTCTGAATAAGATAAACAGGATTTGGCCCTGATAAGGGTTGAATTTACTAGGTTTGGTTAAACAAAGCAGGTAAATAAGAAAGGAGTGTATGTTGCCAGAGTACTTAATAAGATGTAGTGAGAAGTTTGAATGGATTTTGATACCTTCACGTAACTGAACTAAATAATTAGGCCAGAAGCTTACTTCTTGCTTAGGTGAGAACTAAGACTGGGTTCCGATCGTGAAATTTTTAACTTGCATGATGAGAAACTATCAGAGTCAAAAACCAGTGAGCTATCCAGGCACCAATATGGACACTATGCACAACTGCCTCATTTCCATTTGTTCCATGGAATTTCTATCGTTTACAGCAAATATTCATCATGGTTAAATAGGACTCTGTTCAGCAATATTAAGAGAAACTGTAGAGTTTCCTGGCTCTGGCCATGAAGGCTCCACAGGATTTTCACTGCTCAGGTGTTGCAGAATCTAATCCTTATTCAGGAACCAAAATTATCTACTTTCCTTGCCTGCAGAGCTTGGAATCCTGCCTTTGGCAGTAGCCCCAGACTCATGCAGAAGATGAAGACATCCCTCCATGCCTATATATGGAAAGAGGCCAACATGGATGCCATCAGAAGGAATCAGCTGAGCATATGCTGAGAAAATTGTGGCATCCATACTGTACATGGGGAAGGGCTGACTGAACACACCAGTTTGTGGAAGCTTATGGCCCTGAAAAGGAAACATAGGTTTGCTGTAAATGTCATTCAGGGATGTACTAACTGTTATTTCCTGGCTCTGGATCATGATGCTTTCAACACATTCTGTTCATCTACCTCTGTTGCCTGCTGACTGGCTATGGGCAAAGTAATCTTTCTCCTGTGTTCTTACCTTTACCTACTAAGTAAATCAAAGGTAAAAGAATGAAAGAATGAAAATGCCTTTGTGATGGGGTACTGATGGGACAAAGGGGAGTTTTTGCTACATACCTTCCTGTAGCTACCCCCAGGTTAGGACAAGTACATAACTTCAGTGTATGGGCTCCATTACTTAGACTCTTTTATGACTGAACTAGTCCCCCGGTACCATTTTGCCATGGCATTTCATTTACACAGACTGCTTTCAGGTTTAGTGCCTACAGTGTGTTTGCTACACTGTGTAGTCTTAAAATGTTTCCCTAAGTACCTTCAGAAATATGACTTGTCTATTTGTCTGAGTTCCTTCAAAGATATTTTGTCTCCCTCCCTCCACTCTCCAAGTATTTTATTTTGGAACGCAAGTCTCAACACTGTTGTCTTTCTGTGGAAAAGATGACACTTGGAGCATTATTCCCTCTTACCAACCCAAACTCCATCTTTGATTGTTACCTGTGACTCCCCTACCATCTCTGTTGTGCAAAGGCGCTTATGAAGGGAAACAAACAGTTATAGACCTGTCATTTTTGGATGTTGAAAACAAGGTTCCAAGTCAGGAGTGTAGACTCTGAGCTTTTGTTTCAAGGATAAAGGGGATATGTTACCTCTGTTCCAGCTCACAGCTGTATAATGTCCCAATGAAAAGCAAGTTTCTGTGTTTAGTGAATAAGGTCATTGTTTCTGGGATAATGAGACTCCATTCCCTTTTGGCTCTCTTTGAAAGACCACAGCACTGGCTAAGAAACAGTTCCCTGAGTTGTCCAAGTGTCTTCCAAATACAGTGATGACAACCATGCTTTCACAGCTATCATTAAATGGCATGCAAGTGATTTTGTGCATCATGTTCTATCAACTCATGATAAACAAGCAACCAACTAAAATAACCCGACCGCTTTGCCACAATGTTATCATGTTTTATGTACTAAATGGTTCATCTGTACCTACAAGTCATAAAACAAAACAAAATTAAATAAGAATATAGTTTTACATCTGCAAACAAAAATACAGGAAAAATAATGATTGCAAACTGGTACCAATGTGATAACGATAATGCATAGATTTCACTATCAGGGTAAACAGTAGGGCTATGTGAAACTTCGGTCCCTGATTCGATTCAGCGGAAATTTGGCCCAATCTGGTGGCCAAATCTCTGAATCTGAATCAAATCAGAGGACCCTTTAATCTCTCCGAATTGAATCGGAACCTTATGAATCAATTCGGAGAGATTCGGAAAGATTCGGACACACACACACAGAGCTTTAAATGAGTTTTCTACATACCTCAAGGAAGCAGGTGGCTCATGAACACTGCAATGGTGGAGCACATGGAGCATCCCACAGAAGCATGGGGGGCTCCCCAGCATGCTTGGCAGCAGACCAGGAAGTGGACCAGAAGCACTTCCAGTCCACTTCCAGGTCTGCTGGGGAGCATGCTGGGGGCCTCCCCTGCAGCCTTCCCATATCAGTGACTAGTGCCTCCTGAGTGTGGGGAGGCACCTGGGGTCCCCTCATGGTTGATCGCTGAGCCAGGGGGCGGTGCGGAGTTTCGCCCTGCACACTCCCCGGTGGACCGGAAGTACATCTGGTCCATTTCTGGGTTTACCAACAAGCACATGGAGGCCCCCCCCCAACACTTCTGTGGCACACTCTATCTGTCCCAGGATTGTAGCATTCACAAGGCATGCTGGTACCTCCTGGTATGTAGAATTTTTTTTTTAAAACTGTGTCTATTCTCTGAATCAACATCGAATCTTCAGATTCAGGTTCAACTGAATTGAATCAGGGACAGTGATCCACATCAATTAATCGAATCACTGTCCTTGATTTGGGCCAAATCCGAATCTGAATCGAATAGGGCCCACTTCGCACACCCCTAGTAAATAGGGGTTTCATTAGCGACTAGGGAGTTGTTTATGGGACAAAATTAGGCACCTAAACCCATGTTTGGCACTTCTAGAAGAGCCTAATTTGCTGATGTCATGAGCACTCTCAGCCCCAACTGAAGTTGGTAACCTTTGAAAATCAAACACCTCATTTAGGTGCTTAAATAAGAATTTAAAGGGTTAGGTTTAGGCACTTGACTTAATTGCTGACAGATCAGAGTCTGTATGATTTAAAATACAAAGCAACAATAAAATACACAGTAGATAATGGTAATGATTATCATGTTTCATTTTAGATATATCCTATATCCTATAATAGCAGCTCTTCAGGCTTGTAAGAGAAGGATTACATTATACCTATAGAAAGGTTGCAATACCAACTCAGGCAGCAATTTGCAGAAAGAATGGGATAAAGTAAGAGTTTCTTTCTGTGTGAGTCCACTGCTTGGTTGTGTACAGTAAAGGAACTAGGCAAAACTATAGCCATATTTATTTGCATGGGAGAGCCTAAGAACAGAAAGCTTTGTTTGTTGCTTTTCTCCAAATATAACAGGACCTATTTCTGTGGCTTTATCTACAATTGGAAGGTACTTTGCACCTCCCAGGAGAGAATGATCATGTGATAGAATCTGGTCACCACAATACATTTAAAAATAATGGCTTAATTTTTAGGAAGTGACAGGTGATTTCAGAGGCTCTGATTCTGAGTGCCCAATTTGAGACATCACATATGTTTTGGGGAGCCGGATACTTGACGCTTCATGAAAAACAGACCCCTTCATGGTATCACTAACTGACATGTCAGATATCACTAGTGATTTTTGAAAATTATGTCACTAAACATTTACCAGTAATGATTTTGAAAATTTTAGAAAGAATCACCTAGAACTGGAGTAGAATTTAAAACACCTAGTTGTCAGGAATAAAAACAGACTGTTGTGAGGGAAGTCAAAAAATCAAGGACAATTTCAGCCACAGAAGTCTGCCTTAGATCATATTCTAAATGTCACCAGGTTGCCTTTAGCCCTGTCATCCCATGTTTAACATCAAGAAACAAAAAGACCATCCATATACCACAGAAGAATATGCAAAGAAGCTTATTCCATTAACAACCTTTAACTCCATTAACTTCTGGATGCAGAAAGCAAGCGTGATAGTCATACTCACTAAAGACTTCAGCTAGGAACTATTGTTCTTGAGGAGTGTATCATTTGATATGTTTTATCTACTAATACAGTCAAGCTAAAGATCTAGGCATTGATAGTGGACCCAGTTCACTAATATTTATTCCAGTAAATCCAATCTATAATACAGTGTCAGCCCTGAACCAATGCAGGAAACAGTAGTATTTATGATTATTAGTACAATATTGAATCATCCTGAACCAATTACTGATCCAATTACTGTGTCATTATTATCTTCTGAATAGGGCTTGATTTGTCTGTGATAAATATGATGCAATTAAACTACCTTTTTACATAATAAAACACTGCAGGTGTTTATTCTTAAGGGTTTACGGATACCAACAACCAATAGATTTAATTAAAAAAAATCCTTGAAATAAATGCGAATTTCATTAATTTGTTCTAGCATTAGTGTACATTTAAAGTCTATCTCACTGAACATCTCTCTCTATATTATTCCTTAAAAGCTGCGCCAAGTGACCAAACAGAATGACTCTAGCTCCTTAATATCTCAGTAACTAATGAGATTTCTTTAAAGCATATGTAATTGGCCTGTCATATTCTAACTTAACTGGGGAGGCAAAAAAGTTCTGTAGGAAATATCTACTGTTAAATTAATGTTATATTTATTGGGGTGGGGGGAGGGATGGATGCTGTTATTAACAAACACATTATAAATATTACAATCAGATTTTCTTCTGAGTATATTCAGGACCTTTTTTTTGGTTTTGGCACTAGAGTCACAAAAGTAATATTGACTTAAAGCTAGTTTGGAATTGTTAAGACAGACTACAGTGTGCTTTCCCCAGTAGGGAAAAAATACATTAATGTAAAAATGTAACTGGTATAGTTTTTTTCTCTACATATAAATATAAATGGATGTGATTCAACAGACTCAAGTCCTAGCAAAGTAAATGAATGAATCTGACATCCCCTAGAAAGTCATTTTATTGCACTGTCCCCCATGTATATGGCTCACTTTTCAGCATACAGCTTTCACGATGAGTGAAAGGCCAGGATTTCAGTCATATATGATGATGATGATACTGTTCTCTCCATCCTCCCATCCATTCTATTTTTTGGTGTGTTCACTAATCATGTTTTCTCTTTAATTCCATTTACACTTCTCAGGGTAATGAACATGGCTGCATGTGTTTTTGCAGCACCTGAATGATGGGCCCAGATGCTGAAAGGAATCTCTGTGTGTTATTTTACTATAAATATTAACTTAAAAAGGTTCATGATTCTGAATTATCTGGATTAGTCAGCTGTTCAGTCCAGGTAAATGTGGTGGGGATAACAGAGATAGCAGATGGAGTTTCCTGTTAAAGATGTAACCTGCCTAAGAGCAAGACAGTCATAAAGACATTGTGATTCCTCAGGAGATTCAGGTTATTGCCAAGGAATAAAGGAAGTGGGAAGCAGTTGGTGCTGTACATGAACAAGGGCTCAAATGTCACATTAGAATTTAAGCTCCTCTTTGCCATATTGGATTCACCTTACCTGGGTGATGCTCATGGCTTCATGTTTGGTAGCACTGTCTTATTTTGAAGTCAGCAGGACTTCATGTTGCCATAAGATTCTAAACTGGGGCATGGATGTTCAGCCAGTTTAGTTATTGTGTCTCAATGATGCCTGATCATTATACCGTTATATACTGTTCCACTTACTTCAGTTACATACATTATAACCAGTACTTGGGAAAAACGAGGATGTTGGTGAAGCAAAGTGACTTTGGTTTCTTATTTAATGTTAAAGCATCAAAAAGAATGGTCCTTAATGACATTCTTCAGTCCTTTCCAAGCTGATTAGGCCAGAAAATGCTGATGGTGAGATCAGGGAAACAGCAAAGGTCTAGTGTAAATCAGTATAGTGCTATGCTTTGAATGACATCAGATGTAGATTTGGGTTGTCCTATTGGTCAGTAGACGAAGAAACTGAAACAGACTGAAAGGGAGACCTCATCAATTATGAACAAATATATTTAAATTGGAGGGGCATGAAAATGTCAATCTATTGCCGAAGGTTCCTGCTCATTCTGTTACCTTTTTCAAAAGGTATCTGTCCCAGGACCTATCAAATTAAAAAAAATCAAAATCAGGAAAACACTTATATACCTACAGATGTTTTTATGAATTGGGGCCTATACTAGAACTCAACATTGATTTGTGGGATCTTTTTACTGAGAGATATTATGTACGTTGTATAGTAAAAATTAGTATAGTACAGCATGGCTTAAAGAAAGGGTATTAATGCAAAGATAATTGCACAGCTTGTAAAAATTTACTATGAACCAGAGAGTTTTATCATTTGTCACAAACAACTCCACATTGTAATAATGTAGACGGTATCGTTGCTATAAAAAAGTGATGGTGCAAATTGCAATTCTCTTTTGCTGAATGGTGTTAAAAAGGAGGGAGTTCCAATTTTTATTGCCAGAACTTCAATAACTGTGGATGTATATTTGCAGGGATCGATTGATAATTGGAAACACCTACCATCAATATCTCATTTTCTCTATATTTTTATAAAAGAGAGGAATCATCAACATGATTTTATAGTAGTAAAATTAAATAAAAGGAAAAATCTAATTCTGCTGTTCTATCTGTAACTTATAAAGGCAGTGATCTCATTTCTTGCTTGCATAAAGGAAAATTAATGATTAAAAAGAATATTTTCCATACTGCAGTGTAAAATTTAGTGTTATAACCATAGATATTTTATATAAATTAAGATTTTGTTTTAAAAAAATGAACTTGATACCAGACAATATTAAATTTAAACTAAGTGTTAAAATAAAAGCAATAACACTGAGAATAAATTAATGAACTACAATCAGCTATATTTACAATAAATGGTTTAGTAGGAAACACCTATTCTCTCCACTGATAAAATAAAACCTGCATCCTGCAAAACCTAAAATAAGTTAAATGAAGATGCTTTTAACAAGGTTATTACTTAAGCAGTGACAGGTTTACAGATTTTAGCACCATTGGGTTTTCACAGGAGCTACAGCAAGTGCTAAAATAACACACACCTTCAGGTTCATTAAATTCACCAGTGTGATGAAATAACTGATATTTTGCTATATTACTATAGTGCTTCAAAGAACTGACTATAAATAAGATACACTAACAACAACTGTTTGCAGTGCTAGAACAGTAAAATGAGTCTTCCAGGCTTATCTGCTAAGGAACATATAGTGTAATATACTTATATTTGGTAGATTTGATTCTGTTGGTGCCATGTATGTAGTAATTATTTATCATAGTTATGACCTATAAAATGTTTCTTCTGTCATTATAGCAGGAAAGGAACTTGTTAAAAGGTGCTTTAAAAGAAGGCTCAACAGATTCGCATCCCAAAATGTTTACTTTATCATCTGATGTTTATCGAAGCATTTCTGAAGAACAGTTTATGTAAAGAACTGATTTTGAAAAGGCATTTCAGACAATTTTAAATGCCACATTATACTCTGTTTTGGGAAGAACTAAAGCTGAAAAAAGCAGATTTCTAATAAATCAATAGAGTATGGCCTTTGGAGACCTAGTAGACATATGGACAGTAATAGAGTATCTCAGGTTGTTTCATGAATGATTCCATCTGGATGAGGGCTTGGTGTTATTCACAGCCTTCTTCTCCCCTAAAACACCTTCAATCTTATCCACAGCCTCTATCTCAAATGTCAGACCACCTGGGATATGCAGCTGTCAGGCTGAAAGGGGAGCTGCCTGGGACTGGCCATGGTCTGCTCATCAAGAAGATACTGTCACTGACAAGCAGGCAATGCTAGGTGCATGGGGGTGACAGGAGTATCAAGGGCAGGAAAAAGTGCATGACTTTAGTTTTCAAATGCTATGAGAAAAATAAAGAACTAAACTTGAACTGTTGTTTCCTGCAACACAGCTACATCTAAGAGGATATTAACTGCTGTGTTCAAACTATTTTGTATGTAAACATGCAAAAGTATTTCTTAATGGCTGAGTTGTGTCAGTGCAAGCATTTTTTTTACAAGGGACCCGATTCTCCTCTTTAACACAGCCATAAATCAGGAGTGACAGCACTGAAGTCAGTAGGATATAAAGCAGTGTAAATGAAGAAGAGAGACTTGAGCCCAAGATGTTACAATCTTGCCTGAATGTCGCACTGATATATCTCTCTCTTCGGGTGATTTGCAATTTTTCTCTCCATTGGCTTAAAGTAGTAAACTGTATGTCAGGAACATATGCAGTGTCTAAGTGCATTCATTTTGATTGCAAGATTTCTTTTCATGGCCTCTGTACAAAATTTTGTAGTTTATCATGTTGCAGTGGGGGAGGTGAAAGTAAAAGTTTGAAACTTATATCAGGTTTGTTCTTTTTAATCTGGAGGATAAGGACTGGGCAGGGATTTGTCCAAGATCTGTAAGAAAAGGATGCCACAAGCCTACAATAAAAGACATTCAAAAGGAGGGCTGGTCCTTTCATATTGCTTGCCTGCCTCTCTGTCACCATTCCATTAGTTGAATCCTCAGTCAGCTGTACAGTGGCTGCTACAGGAGGCCCAGCAGGAGTTAATTCTGCTTTGATTTTATTCTCTTAATCTGGTACCATCCCAGAAGAGGTTAACCTAGAAAGTTGCAGCAAGGAAGGCTGTTCCCTTGCTCTGCCCTTTCTCATTTTGCCTGTCTACCCAGAACAACACTGAGGAGAGCAGAACATTTTTAGTTTCACTTGTAGCAGAGATGGTACTTTGGCGTGGTGTTTCCCACCTGAAAATATTTGTGGTATAGTAAGGCCATTCATTTGCAAAAACAGAGGGGAAACTCTGAGCCATTGATTGTTGTTATGTGTTGAGAAGAACCCCTGGCTTCTTTGAACTCAGAAATCATGTGGTGCAAATCTCATACCAGTGGGATATAATGATACTTTGCACTTATGAAGTTTTTTACATAGAAATTAAGTGACTTACCTAAAGCCCTAAAACAAAAAATGAGGGAAAGTGGTTTGTAAACAAAGAAGCTACTTCCAAGTAATTTTTTAGGGAGACTATTGACTCTGCAACCCACTCTTTATTGGGAATACTGGATAGTGAGAGTGATTCTGGAGTCAGCTGTTTATATTGTTATATTGTCTGTCAGCAAATTATCTCGTGTCAAAGGAAAACTGATAAGAGGACATCCAAAAGGGACTAATCCAATTTACTTCTGTGTTTAGCTAAAAGAGAAACCACACACATTCAGGATGAGGTATGATCTGAAACCTGTTGCTAAGAATGGTGGAGATGACAACCGTCGTAACGCTTGAGGAATGTCTATGAAAATGGGAAGGAGCTTACTGAAGTGCTAGACCTGAAGAAAGGAAGTTGGAGGAAAAGGGAGAGAATGGCTCTTGCATGGCAGAAAGATTCCTGCATTTCCTCCAAGCAACAGTCCTAATCAAACCTTTTCCAGGAAGTCTTATGTATCCTTGATACTGAATTCTACTATCTGGGATTGGTAAACAAGCCATGTGAGGGATGGTTAGTAATTTTCTTCAGGTGTAACACCGAATGAGACTGCTGGGAGTCATGAAAAGAAATGGACAGCTAGAAAAGAATTGTTTTTCTTCTCTTTTCTATGTTACTAAATTTAGGGCCCTGTTACATGGTAATTTGGGGCAGTTCCTGGAGCTCTTAAACCCTATAGGTATAGGTGTTGAAATGCACATCAGTGCACAGAAAATAGTTTCTAAGATGACCAGTGTTTTATAAGAAATACAACAGACAGACATAGGAAAACCAGAGATACTCAACCGTTAGGAAAAGGCATGGAAGGAAAATCCTAGATTGTCCTCACGTTAACACATGAAACTGTTTTAAGTACTCATTATGGGCATTTATACACATACTTTTTTTGTCCTGCTATGCACCAGAGATCCGCTGCTTTGGAGCTGATGCGAACAGTGCTGTGTTGTGTGCAGTTGTATAGGTGTTGAAATGCACATCAGTGCACAGAAAATGGCAGCAGCGTGCTTTTGAACTAAAGCACCTTCTATATGTTTTAGTTCAGAAGTGCACCAGTGCCATTGTATCAGCGCTGACACTCATTTTCCCACTTATGCAACTGCTTTTCAAAGCGCCTAGTGCTGTGGCACTTACACGTGTAAAAATCCCCTATGTGGCTAAAAGTTACACCACTCCAGGGCAGGATTGTTTCTGATCCATGCATAGCAGCTTATGGATGTAGCCACTCCAGGCTAATTAATGCCCCAGGAGCAGTGGGGGGCAGGAGAGGGGGAACTGGGGAACCCCCAGGGAGCAAGGGGCAGGGAGGAAGCCCAGAATAGGAAGGGAAGGGTGAATCTTACCTTTCAGTCCTCCAGACCTCTTATGGTCTGAAGTGCGACTGCTCCAAACTTGAGTTGGCACTGACTGTCCTGAATATCTAAGCGGTTCACAGTGTAAGGTGTAACAAGGCCCTTAGGGAAGTCTCACTTGGGCCTTGAAAAGAATTCAGGTGACATATATGATCTTATTAGATTTGTTGTACCATCATTTCCTCTATAGAATAGTTTCTAAGATGACCAGTGTTTTATAAGAAATACAACAGACAGACATAGGAAAACCAGAGATACTCAACCGTTAGGAAAAGGCATGGAAGGAAAATCCTAATTCTTCCTTCACCATTTCGGTCAGACAGTGCGTGAACAGAGGCAGGACAATTTTGCTAAAGGAAAGGGCTGAAACTGGGGATCACAGGGGAGACCAAGGAAGAGACCTGAGTCAAAGGAAATAATGAAGGCAGGAACCTGTTGTTTTATTGAATCACTTATATTTTGGGACCTGGGATAGGTTTGAAAGGGTAAGTCTTAATTTGTTTGGAATTTTGTCTCTAGTTTGTGTTTTTATTAAATAGCTGTACATGAATGAACTCCTAAATTAATGTTCTGATGCTGTGAAAGTGATATGCATTATAAACCTTCATAACTTATTTTTAATAGAAATCATACCTCATTCAGAGAAATCCTGACAATTCTGTCATTATAATCAGGTTCTTTTACTGCACATATCACCTTGGCATTTTAGCACCTGTTTCATAACAGGTAAATCTTGAATCAAGTCATTAATTTTCCAATTTTGATTGTTGCCACTTTTGTTAGTAAATGATGATAGCAATACTTACTGTGCAGATGTTCAAAGAAAACAAGGAACCTGACACTGGGAAATAAGTAGAGTTAATTATTCAGGTATATTGAGGCAGAATAATTGAATTAGCTTGTTTATGCAAATTCTTTTTTATGTCTTGGTATAAAGAACTAATGTTAATCATATGTCATGGCAACTATTATTATTACATTGTGTCTTCCTATTTACAGGAGGCTGTCTTCAACAGTACTACCAAATTATTCATTGCTCTATCTTAGGAGGGATTCTCTATAATCAGTTTTGCTGTGACCATTACTGTTCTGAATAACTTTATCACACTCCAGATTATTTAACAAAGGAAAAAAACCCCACCTAATAAATCTTTTGATCTTCAGTAGTATGTAGTGCTATTCATCAGAGGAATACAAAATACTTTGCAAAGATTATTAAATATTGCTGTGAAAAAGGTATCATTATAACCATTTTGGATGCAAATACAGGGGATATATGATCTATATATCTAGTGTCTAATACCACACCAATCCCCATGGTATCTGTGTACCATACCCCCTTTTTTCAAGTGAATTCAAAATCTCTTGGGGCAGTGCAGGGCAGGGTTTTCTTTCTGAAGGCCATTTTTAAACCTGTGATTATGCTGGCCTACTAAAGAATGGAAATTCCCCTGCCCCATCTTCTAAGAAGTAGATTTTAAATATTATTCTCTAGGTGAGGAGTCCTATGCTCATTCTGGATCTCACCTGTTGGTGATGGATATGGCTCTTTCACACATATTGGATTCGTTCTTGAGGTTGATGGTTCCTTTATTCCATTCAGCTGTACCATAGCTGTTGTATAAGGGATGTTCATGCAGCATGCAAGTAATCCCTGAGGTGATCTGGACTAATCCCATGATGATGTGATATGATGTAAAGATTTTACTGACCTGAGATTGAAGAGTCAGCAACACAGAGAGACTTGATGCACAGTAGGTCATTGGATTAGAAGGCAGAAGTCTTACTTCCAGCTCTGTATTTGAGCCACTTGAAATTACTCTGTTCTTTCTCCTTCCCTTATCTTGTCATCTTTGTTTCTAATTGCCAAAATTTAAGCACATATGTAGTCCCCAGATAGACACACTGTGGGCAGAAACAACATATCTTACCTGTCTAACCTGGTTTGTATCAATAACTCTTCAGGCCTTGGCCTTTTTGTCAGGGCTGGTGACATAAGGGCCAAGCAAAATAGTGCTTTCTCATGATATGGCTGCTGAGCTTCTAAGAACTGCATTCAGACCATCTCTGTTTCACATTGGCCTAACAACAATTTTACTATTTGGGACAATATTAAACAGAAAAGTGCTATCTGCTGCTGTTAAGGTTTTTTGGGTAAATGTAATATCTTTTATTAGACCAACTGAACAGTTGGAAAAACTGTTTTTTGCAAGCTTTCAGGCACAAATACCCTTATTCAGGCATAGGGAGAATCTGATGGTGTTTTGTGTTCTCTTGGATGGAACAGAAGCCAATATGCAAAATGCAGGTCTGTGAAAATGCAAATGCGAGGCCGTGAGGATCAGTATGATGGGAGACAATAGGTGTGAGATGGGTAGGCAGGGAGTGAAAGGGGGGAACGTTGCCCTGGTGACAGAGTGTAGCTGGTAAAATATAGAGAGGTTACCTGGGGATATCAGATAGCAGGCAGGTTATAATGTGCCATAAATCCAATATCTATATTGAGCCCATGATTTTTTGTATCCAGTAGATTTATGAAGTGAAGTTTGTAGGCTCATCTACAAAAGGTGTTTTGTAAGTTCCCTTTGAGGATTAGAGCTGAGAGACTGAAGAGAGACTGATTATCTTGTGAGAAGTGTGCGTCCACAGGTAATTGGGTATTTCTGTCTGATCGATTTTTGGTGTGTGTTCATTCTGGTACACGTTGTTTGGTTTCTCCCTCATATTTTCCATCAGGGCATTTAGTGCACTGGATGAGATATATTACATTTCTGGCAGTGCAGGTGTAAGATCCAGGAATGGTGATGGCTCTGTTGTGCAGTGTAGTTATTGTGGTTATTATAGTACTGTTGTGCAGTGTAAGAAATGTGATTTTACATTTCTTGTCCTGGCATGGTCTGGATCCATTTGGTGTGTTTTGGGCCATAGGAAGTTTACGTCTGGTGATGAGCTTGGCGAGGCTTAGTGCTTGTTTAAAGGCTAGGATGGGTGGTAATGGAAATATCTCTTTAAGAATTGGGTCTTTTTGTAGTAAGGGTTGCAATTGTTTGAGGATTTTCCATATAGGTTCTTGGGAAGGGTAGTATGTCATAACTAATGGTGTGCAATTTGTGGGAATTTTCTGTTTGTACTGCAGCACTTCTTCATGTGGTATCTGCGTGACTTTTTCAAAAGTGTCTTTCATCTCTCTGGAGGAGTGTCCTTGTTGAGTGAAAGCCATTTTGAGATTTGTGAGGTGACAATTGCAGGTGTTCTCAACACAAATTCGGTGGTATTAGAGGGGTTGGCTTTTTTTGGTGTGTTGAGGGTGATTGCTGGTTCTGTGTAGATACGGATGTTAGTCCATGGGTTCTGGTGATTTGTATTTTACTATTCTGGAGATCATAGTGTCTAAAAAGGAAATATTGGTGTTGGAGTATTCAAGAGGTAGTCTGATGGGGAGGTGACTATTGAATTTTTGATGGAAATCAATCAGAGATTTCACATTTTCAGTCCAAATGATGAAGATTTCATCTATATATCTTAGCATGGGTTTGGTGGTGCAGTTTTTGAGGAATTCTTCTTCCAGGTGGCCCATAAAAAGTTTGGCAAATTGTGTGGTCATTTGGGTGCCCATAGCTGTGCCCATGGTCTGGAGGAAGTGTTGGTTGTTGGAAGTGAAGTTGTTGTGTGTGAGAATGAAGTGTATAAGTCCAGTAATACCTTTAGGTTGATTTTTCTGTAAATGCAGTCTTTTTTTTTTGTGCAAATTTTATTCTCAGCTTTCTTAGCTTGCTTACAAAACAAAAGCTGCTATCCTGCAATGGATTTTGAGTGGGTACAATCATGGAGCCTCACTGAAATTAATAAAGTGCCCTGAAGGGTCGCTAAGTCCCATATCTTGGAACTTCGCGTTAGTAGTCCTGTGTTTATCCGGTTTGCAGTTTCTGTTAAACTGTATGTCATTGCTAAGGAAAACCCCTGCTTGCTTCTAACTGTTTCAAAGGTCTGTATCCCTCTTAATGAGTATTCTATTAATGTAGAAGTGATTCCTGGGAATAGGACCGCAGTGCCCTTTCAATATCCGTTGTCTGGCATTTTGCTTAAAATAAGTGTTCCTTTCTAGAGACCGAGTTCTAATAGAGACTCTATGTGTAAAAGTGGGGTAAATGAGAATCCCAGTGTTGGAAAGCTAGGAATGAATAATTGTACTTTCAGTTGGCATTGCTCCGCCTAGCAGTCAGACAGAAAGCTTTTACACATCTCATAGGCTGCTTGAAGCCTTTGCAGTTTGTAAAGTGGAAAAAGGAATTGAAGAAGCAAAAATAAATATTAAAGCACATAAGAATTAAATATTACCTATTTAAATAGCAATTATGCTGTTGAAAACAAGATCGTCACACCTGTACAAGAAAAGACATGCAAGCCCAAAACATCTGTTTGGATCCACCTGCCAAGCACCTGTTTTGCTATTTCAATGCCATTTGATTGCTGGAGATGTAGAGGCTCTTGTGAGGTAATGAGTGATTTTACATTATGCATGATTGAAAACAGGTGTTCTAACGCTGTACAATTCTATGCATGAATAATTCAGTTTGTTTAGAGCAAGATCTTTAAAAGAAGTATGGGCTTTATTTTTTTTATAAACGTTAAGGTTTTTCTTTAAAATGTATGGCAGTCATTCCTTTCAGTTCCTTTCACTGATGACCATTTTTATATAATTTTATGGATAGGGAATAACATTGTGAAAGGTGAAAAATAACCACACCTAAAACTTACAATATATAAAATTGAAAGGCTTGTTAGCAAAGAAAAAACCTGTCAGTCTTATAAGGGAAAAAGCCAGATGACTTTTGGCAATACTAGCTTTACAACACCAACAAAACAGCCCAAGAGCTTAATTATAGAGAGGTGAATCCAGGAGTCCTTATACATTGCAATGCTGTGCAAAATCTGATTTAGATTAATAGATTATATATATATATCTCTATGTTTCTGGGAATTCATATTAAAATTAATATCTGGGATCTCCAAGTGACTTCTGGACTCAGAGAGAGGTGAGAACTAGTTTATATTGTTGTCCGAATACCAGCTGAGTCTGACTCCAATTTAAAGATTTGGTTTTCTTATTTCTCTTACGATTGCTAACAGGTTCTTGTATGTGTGCACGTTTAGTACTCACAGAAGTCACTACATTGATAGCCCTGGAACAGCAACAGCATGAACATCCCCTACTCTGTCCTATTAATGATCTGTAGTAATTGTTTTCAGAAGTGTAAGGATATTTTTTATTTGTACCTTGAAAATGCACATTTCTTCATCAGGGCTCTTGGACACTGACAGACATAACTTTCTAATCACCAGACTAAGAAAGTGCAGCCTCTGCAGCCTCATGTCCCTACAGATTGCTCTAGGTAAACCTATATGCCTGTTCATTTGTTTAGTCTTCTAAAACTGCCAGCAAAGTTTACAATCAGTGCCAGTTTTGGTGATAGTTTTTGTCATGTGAATACCTGTCCATTGTGAAATATACTGGGCTCCCCAATTGCAGGGCATTTGCAGATCACTTGGGGATCCCAGGTATTATTTTTATTATCAATTCCCAGAAAAATATATATTAATCTATAATTTCTTAATCTAAATCATATTTTGCAAAGCACTGCAGTATATTAAAAAGTCCAGCAGATTCTTCCAGGACCCTGGCTGACTTAAAGAAGCCTTGTATGCAAGGTATTGAAGGTTCTGCTAGAGAGCTTTATAAATGCCAGATATTACAATTTGGAAACATGCAAGTTTAGAAAACAATGATTATGAAAGAAGACATTGTATAAGTTCTGTACTAAGACTCTGTAATCCAGTAAATACCATGTCAGCAAAGGTGAAAGGAGTGGAGAAAAGCAGAGGAAACAACGCCTTTTTGTACTTCCAAGCCACCGTCTCCTTTCCAGCAGAATCAGCTAGACAACTGGCTGTGCTTAGACTGAAGAAGTGGGGAGAGAAAAGATGTTGCAGGAGAAAGAGGGGGTTAATTTTTCTAGGTACCAGTAGTCCTGTTTCCAAACACAGTAGCATACTACTCCTTGTTATTCACAGTTGTAACAGTGTTGAATCTGTCAAGTGTTGTCTCCACATCTTTAGTTTTATTCTTAAACAAAATCCTTCACTTCTTTATATGCAGAGGCTGCTGTGGCCTGGATCTCATCTAGTCCTTTAGTAACATCTTCCAGACTTGTTTTAAACTGATTAGACACTGCTGAAGAATCAAATTCTCTCCCCCGGACAGTACAAAGCCAAGTGTTGACAGACCTGGCTCCTGGCCATCTGCTACGTGATGACGCAGCACTGGATCTTTTGACAGTCCTGATTTTTGTCTTGGACATTCTGAAGTGCTCCCACACCCTGACAAATTAAAATAAAATAAATTTCAGTGTGACAGGATGTTGCAATTAAAAGAGAAAGAAATGCCAGCTTGACCAGAGATCTGCTTTAATTAAATGATTTCTTTGGTACTCAGGTAGCCTGGAATGCATAAGATGTTGCTCTTCTTATAGTATGTGTACGTGTTGTCTCCAAATTCCTATTTTTAAAGGTGAAAATTAAGCTGTTTTAATATATTATTACAGAGGTAATGATTAGACATAAACTGAATGAATCTGAAATTCTCCAGAGAATAGGAATGCTGGCAATATTTGCTTATCCAAATGGAGAAGAATAGCTTTCAGTTGATATTAGATGTAGCAATGTTTGATTGTCACACCATACTTGTTGCTAATATAACAATATACACAATCTTGAGATGTTTTTCTGGGCATTAGCTTCTTTTTAGTCATTTCATTCTTTCTAGTGGCAAAGTTAAAAGGCCTTTTATTCATGGTTGCTTGATGGCAAGAAAAGGATTCCACTCCCTCCTAAGTGATGATCCCATATATTGGTCTCAAGTTGACCTGAAGGAAAGACCCAAATAAAAATCTGTCCCTTCTCCTGTCTTTGGGCATACATAGGTGAATTCATTAGGCCAGTCCTCTTCCTCCTCCAGGTCTATTCCTTTTTGCAATAGGTCCTTGTCATCATGGATCCAACTCAATTCACCCTACACTTCAGCAAACCAAATATAATTTCTGAGGCTCGCCCATTATTCAGTCCTTCATAAAGAAATTCACATGTCAAACCACTGACATAAAAATAGCTTTAGGATTTGAAATCTTCCATATTACAGTGCCCAAGAAACATTGAATCATATGGTCAAGATTCAGATTCAGAAATTATAGTATTTTATCTATTTATGGGTTTTTGTTCATTTGTTTTACGGTGCCCACCACAATAGTAGCTAAGCACAAATGCCTGCTTTGTGCATGTATGTGTATTTTACATATAATCTGCATGTTCTGGTACCTCCTATTAGTTTATTAGTTTACTCCCAATAAGGGACACAATTATTGAAGCAAGTGCTTCTTGCTTATTTTGTCCCTTTCCTTCTGAATACTCAATACATTACTTGAGACTGTGCTTTATTTACAGAATGGTAAACTGTGAGCTTTATATGCTTTGCTCCACCTTTACCAGTCAGGGTGAATCTCCTATTGTGAGAGATAATTCAGTCTTTTTGATAGTTTCTGATATTTTGCCCTATGTATGGAAGATTTTCAGTGGTGTGACTTGGCTATAATTCCAGTCAAAGTAAGGGAAAAAGCTTGAGAATACAGTTAATATTATTTTTGTCTGTTATAAATAGATAGAACACCTATTATGTACATCAGATCTAGTTTGATAACTCTTCTTCATATTGTGTAGCACTTAAACATGTAGTTCTACTGAACTTAATGTGTTTCTTGAGGTTCATGATAATGGATCCTTGCATCCCTGGCTTTTGTATCTGGTCACTTCACAAGGCTAAACAGTGCATGCAGCTAGCTGAGATCTATGCTATTCGAAGAATTGAAATAGATTAATTATTCAAGGTTGATGATCTAACTGACAGATGTAACTTCTGTATCTGTTCATAAATTATTTACACAAAGATTTTTGTTCTTGTGAGTTCCTAACTTTTATGAAGGGCAGCACACTTCACAATTTAGTGAAGTACTCAGCTATGCATTTCACATTGGACATGTTACGATGGCCTTCACAGAATTACAAAACTGCCCTACTGTATATTTACTTGCCTTGGGATGAACAGTATAATATCATAAAACCTAATGACAGTATGATAATTATGATCTGTAACTGAATCATGGAAGGAAAAAATCTTTAAGAAGAGAGGTGTGGTGTTCCAGTTACCACCACAGCCTGATGACCGGGACCCCTGGGTTCTAGTCCTACCTGCAACTAAGTTAATTTCTCTATTATTCTTTCTCATTCTGTTAAATAGAAATAATACTATCAAAATCTTAAAGGCATGCTGGAATGATTAATTAGGTGATGCCTGCAAATGGCTGTTGCAAGATTGTTAAGTATGATTTGGGTTTTTTTAAAGAAAAATTTCACCCTAGAAGAAAGCACAAATTTAGAGAGCCATTAATATAGCAGTTACTGGACTACCATGATCATCAGATGAGAAAAGCATGAGGATATTTAAGATTTTGTTTTAGTATAAATATATAATGACTAGCAATTCCTTTTTTTAAAGAGGTCTACTGGAATAAGTAGGTCTCCAAGGTATTTCATCTGGAATATGTAATCATCTCTATTGAGAGTATTTATAAAAATGATTCCTGAATAGTCCAGAGGTTTCTCTGCTTTTCATTATCTATTTTTTAACAAGGGCCAGAACTATGTGCAGGGTTTTCTGTGATATATTCACAAGGGAGATATTCTTGAACTGGCCAAGGACACAGTTTACAAGAAGGTCCTGTCAAGCATCCAAGTGCCTTCACTAAAGCTTCCATTTTAGATGACCCCACTAAATGTGAGAATGCTTAGTATTAGGAGAATGGCATCTTCTGGCAGTACTTCTGTCTGCTGTTTTTAAACAGACCCAAAGGTGCTCTGTGTCAATGAAATCAAGGAGTGATGGTATGAATTATGTATTTTGGTTTTGACAAATATGCTAGCTGAGAACTCAGTACTGCTTCCCCTCCCCCCCATTGGCAGAACTACTTTGAAGGAGATTGAAGTGATGAATGCATTTCATTAGGACATTTGGGGCTCAGGTTCTAAGGATGAGTCAAAAGAATTTTGGTCATCCTCTCTCTTCCCTGGAAAATAACTAGAGTTAATGGCATTAGGAAAAGTTATCCCTTTGAATATGGAAGGGGTCCAGGAATTGTGAAAAAGACAGTGTTTGTAATTTAGGGTAGAAACCATGTGAAAGTCACTGGTTTCATCAGTCTTGTTTTGAAGTTTCTTGGATTTGTTCAAACTGAAAAGTCAAAGTGAAACTCAGGGGATGTGAACCCACTTGAATCAAAACCAAGAAGTGGTGTGCCAAGTCTCCCATGAACCAAAACCTCTGGTTTTCTCACAGTTATAATCCAAACAGAATTACAGTAATAGAAATCAAATACTAAACAAAATAGCCACTTTTACTCTTTTTAGCTTCTACTTAAAAAAAAATACAGCATGTTAAAAATATCTGCTCGTAAGTTTTGTTTTCAGCAGCAACTATCAAAATATCCTGTGATCATTTGATAGTTGGCAGTTAATATCTTGATCTATTCTCTTTCGTTAGTAATCCAATCCTTTCAAAGTAGTCCTGTATGTTGGCATGCATAGCATAAACCCTTAACATCTTCATAGACTACAAGATTTCAGAGGGAAGACTATGCATAAAATTTAGAGTTCTTTATAATCCTAACTAGAAGAGCCAGGACAGAGGGGAGATGGGACTTTAATTATTTGAAAACTGCATGCCATGATTTCAGTACAAAGAAAGGGTGCTTAGCTTGTATATGACAAACTGGAGCACTGAAAAAAAAACTAATGATCCCCCCCCCCCCAGTTTACCATGTTTGAGAACCTACTATGACTCTGAAACAAGGGATAAAAAAAATTGCAGTACCGTCACTTATCATAGACCAAACAGGTTTTAAAGTCATAAAAGAGTGCTGGGCATAGAGGACCTTGTTGGTAATAACACATGCTTTCAAACACTGGCAAGTTGCTGAGGATATCTATTCTGTACATGCTGTTTTATATGTAAGTGTTAAGAAACAAAGTAATGCATAAGAACTGTTAAAATAAAAAGTTTGATCAGATGGTTAAAAACTAGTCAGACCTAAGACAACCCATTTATGACTTTTTATGCCAAAAACTTAAAATATCATTTTTTTTGTTTCACAAGATTAATTACCATCACTCTGGGAGTAGTGAGTTGTACATGGCTCTATGATGTCAATTAATGATTTTAAAAAAGGTGGTTTGCAAATGTAGCGCCATAATCCCCCGTGTATTACATCATTTCTGAAAGATCTTAACACATGATAAGCAAGGAACATTTAACCTAAAAGACTTGAGTGTTTTGGTCTATTTATTTTTTTGTTGCGACATATTGATCAATCTTTTGGCCTTGAAGTACTTTACAGTAAAATTAAAGGATCAAAATAAACTTTAAACTTCAAAGTAGCATCATATCTGTTTCCCTGTATAAAAGTTAACCCAACAATGTCATTTATTATGTGCATTTTAGGACCTAATGTTCACTGTTCTGTACAGTTTCTTTGTGTGATTCATCATAAAAGTCAGATACTTACAGTCACAGAGGTGCTGATATCCATTTATTGTATTCTGTATAGTACAGTTATCTCTGTCAGAGTGATTTGCAGTTTTCATGCACTGAGTTGCTGAACTAGTCTAGTTGTCTAAAGTAAGCAATGCTTTCCCAGAGAGGGTTACACTAATCATTTTATGATCCTTATTGAATCCATTGAAATATTCCGACTGTTGACCTGTGCTTTACATCTACTTCTGATGTAACATTTTTCCACAAAAATCTATAGATTTTTCTTAACAATTCACAACCTGACCTCTGTTCCTGGGATCTATTTTCCTTCTCGGTATTAAAAGAAGCTATAGAGGTTCCTTTTCTAAATTAATGCTATGCATTTGAAATACCTTTGTAATAATAAATACCACATGGACATATGTATCAAGCAAAGGATTTCAATTGTGATGACACTTGCTTCTCAAGAACAGACATTCTGGAGGAAAAAAATGTTGCCAACCCTAAATTGATTGACATTTGTTTACTTAACTCTCTCTTCTTGAAAGTCTGCACACCTATTTCAACCTTGAACAGTTTCCAACTGTGGTATACTGGAACATTTTTTCATTTATTAAGTTCAGTGTTGCCAACCCAAACAAAGAGTAATCAGTGATGATCCAAGCAGACCAAGCTGTCTAGCACCATACAATGTATCTGCATACTAATTTTCAAATTCCCTCACATTTCCAGAGAACTAATGGGATCATTTTCATTCTGTTACAGCAACTCAACAGTTACTGAATCACCATCTGTGTTTTCGTTAACCTGAATCAGATATGAATTCTGTTATTGCAAGGTAGAGCAGCTTGTTTAATGATTCTTAATCTTTTCTTTAATTAAATCATGCAGCCAACCTGAAAAATCTATCTTAATGCAAATTAGGAGCTTTTTTGGCATTCGCTTACAGTAATGCACTAATAAGGTTAATTTATGAAGGTTCTCTTCCAGTCTGTACAGATGATATTTGTTCACTGCATATTTTTAGCATATTGTCCCTTTTTGTAATATTTAAAAAAATAATAAAAACACTGTTATTTTCCTTCTTACACAAAGAAGGCAGGCTGTGATCAGGCTTATTGTTATTAGAAAGTTAGAGAACAGTAAATGAAAAGCAAATTTCCCCCTCTTCCCTAAGTATCTGTGTACACTGGTTGCACAATCACAATTCCAGATCTGTAGAATAAAATAACCCTATGCAACTATTCTCCCCTCTCAGGCTTCTAGATAAATCATGATTGCGTTGAGATAAGCAGTGGGGCTATCATTTATAGGCAAGGTGTCCCCCTGAACTTTTTCCTTGTAACATGAATTTTAAAGCATAACTAATCCATTCTGAAATCATTCCGGATGCATTTCTCAGTTGCACAATTACTGCAGCTTTGGGTTGTGATGATCTCAGTCAAGAAAATCTCAGGCTGGAGGAACATTCTTTACAACTAGAAAACAAGTTGAAAGCTATTCAAGTTGCTGAGTAAACAATGTACTTTCTAAAAGAATTACTTTCAACACCCACAAGTCATTCAGTTACCGGTAAGATGGAGACGCCTTCCGTGTTGGCCTATACCATTTTCTTAGAATCACATATGTATATTTAGAAACTACTGATTCCTTAAAACAGACTTTTCACAGACTTTTGCCAGTGTAGATTACAGAAGATTCTTCACCAAAGGATGAAGTTTCTGGTCAGAAGTAAGAGAGTTCACCACTGAGTAGCCAAAGACCAGTGGTTAGGGCACTCACTCCAGATGTGGGAGATCAGTCTTCAGGTCTGTGATCTCCTACTCTTCCAGATAATAACCTAAAAAAAATAAAAATCAGCCTTTGTTGTCTTTTTTGTTCTCTCCTTAATGAGTCTTAATTATACCAAGTAGAAAATAAACCTCCAACAGAATAGAAAATCAGGTTCCAGATCCCAAAGAACAGAGACTTGAACTTGGGTTTTCCATGTCCTACATGAATGTCCAAACCATTGACCCATGAGCTACTTAGGGAAGGGGGGGGGGGCTAGGGGATGATCAGTCTCAAAACCTTTCAAAGTTCTTTGTTTTGCCCAAATGCAGTGTGGGAATTTTTTTTTTTTTGAAATAGTAAACATTTTTGCAGAATCGGAGAATGGAAAAAAATATTTCCCAGCCAATTATAGTTATTACTCTAAATCGAGACTGAAAGAGATTACATTACCAACAGTTTGTAGGTACTCATAAAGATATTTCATGCTTCACTTCATATTTTAATCACCTTGGAACCATAAGACTGCTTTTGATCTTAAAACCCGTTATTGATCAGAACACTTTATTATATGCCAAGAATATGGAGAATCTAACATAAAAAACAAGGGGTTATTTATAGAATTTCCTTGGGATAAAGCTATTAAAATAGTAGGTTGACTTAGTTATTTCCTAACTTTGTGTTGCTAAAAATGGAGTGCAAAGGCACTTACAGAATCCAGAAGCCAATACCACTCATTTCCTTCAGCAGTAAGCAAAAAAGAATACTGTAAATCTGCTCTCTCAAATAGAATTTGCAAGGTGCTCAAGTGTCTTTTTCTTCTGCTGAGTCCATTTCTAGTGAAGCTTGCCTAGCACTTTACCAGAACTTCGTAAGACATGTGCAGAACCTCTAAGTCTTGGAACAATTCTGCATTCTCCCAATGTTTTACTTATACTGCAGCGAGTCTCTTTTCAGTGCTTGTTCAGGGATGGGGGGATGTGAAAAGAGCTGCCACTCACGTGGTGGCTGACCACACACCATGACTGGCACAGCAGCAGCTGGTGCTGCCCCTGAGTAGTGGCTGCTCTGCTATGCCCCTGGTGGGCACCACTCCATCCTGCAAGCCAATTTCTTCTGTGTTCTGAAAAAGATGCCAGTGATAGAAAAAGGCCTAAGAAGAAAGAATTTGTTCTGGAAAATTTGAAGGCATTTGTTGCTGTTGCAAGGTCACCATGAAATAAATAAGGTTGAAGCCTATAGTAATTATACAGATGAGATGTGGTCAACACATGGGAGAGGAAAGGGGAAGGACGTGACACCAAGTTTCTTAAACCAGGCTAATTATGAATGAGTCTCCTCAGTAGAGAGTAAATGAAGGCACAAAGTGCATCTTCATTATGACAATGTTTACCCACCAGCAAGCCTTCATATTTTCCCAGGGCTGAGGACAGCTTTGCCCTGACACATTCAATAAACAATAAACCAGCATTTTCTCCGCAGCTGAGATCAACTTTTTAGGATCCAGAGGGCAAGAGTTGGAATTCAATAGGTCATTATTAAAATATGTACAAAATTCCTGGGCTAGGGCTGAAATGGCAGGGGTGGCCTGAAGTAGAAGTCTCTTGGCAACTATGCGTACCTCTAGTTCAAGCCGTTACAACACAGGCAATCTTCCATGATTCATTTATAGAGTAAAGTGTTAAGTTTCCATGAGCTTTTTGTTTGTATAAGGCAATAACTCTGGAGAATTGTAACCTTACAGCAAAGTTGCCATTTTGAGAATTTTAAACCATTATTGACTCCTGTCAGATCAGTTTCAAGACTTATTGACTTATGAAGTAAATATAGACTGAGGGAAAGTGAGGTGAAGTCAATATTTATCTTGAAGATCGATGCTTCTTGATACTAACCAAAAATTAAACTCAATAAATGCATATATTATATAAAGCAAGGTTAGAAGAGATCCATTCAGAAAATTTGTCAATTTGAAATTTCCCCACGGAATCCAGTCTTGCAAATTCAATTTTCATTAGAAATTCTGTCCCTTTAAGGCTGGTTAAATGACAGTTATCAAAGTCCTAGCCAGCCAATCGCATCTTAATAGGATTGTCAAGTGGCAGCTCAGAGGGAAGGAAAAATGATGCCAAGAAATCAGTGATGGAAGCTGTTTCAGTATACAGTGTAGCAGGTGAATTAAAGAAGTGGTGATGTTCAGGGTGGGAAAAGAAAAAAAAAAGCCATACAAGAAAATGGAGGGAAGGGGTAGATGTGTACCTGTTTGTAAAGCACAGACCCAGTGCAATGCAATTATAGAGAAACAAATAAAAATGGTATGGAATAGTCATAATAGTGGTGGTTATTAAAAGGTAGTGCAGCATTTGCCAACAGTCACCATGCGTGAGACATAATGCTGTCGCATGTCATGACAACTTTGGAGTATAAGCCTGGGGCTTATCTGCTTAAACACCATAATTGTTTTGCAGATGTTCCTGTTGCGGACTGTCAGTATACTGCACTGGAGGGTGGAGCACTGTTGTTTGTCAGTCCCATGTGTCACTTACTGCTTATTTGGATGCATTGCTGACATGGCGTAAATACCTCCTCTTTGCTTGCTTTGCCTAACATGGGCTTACTGGTATCTCTAGGCAAGTCAACAGTTTTGATCTAGTCTGCTGTGGCAAGCCTCTTGATTCATGCTTTTTGGTTTTTCTGGTTTCTGACCTTGGTTTTGGCTTTTCCCTGGACTCTGGCCCCAGATTTTTTGTTTCCTGGTTCCTGACCCCTGGCTTGACTCATTGCTTGGACTTCACCCTGTGGCTTTTCCCTTGGCCACAGTAGCTTGGTTGCTGGCTTTCTGGATACCGACCCAGGCCTGTGCCATATGTCCTCATCCAGTTTTTTCTTCTCGATCTGGTAATTATCCCCCAGACTGTCAACCCTTCCTCAGAGACTGAATTCCCATGCCCTGATCCCCTCGCATCACATGACCTGACCCCCTTGCGTCATTCATTCAAATTATAGCCATCTGTAAGGAAGCATTCTATGTAGCATCATAGATTTTTATTTTCCCAGTGTGTTTTCCTAGACAAACCGTAATACAAAGGGAACTGTGTTTTTGGAAGGCAAACTACATGAAATCATTTTCATGCCCTTTCCTTCTGATATCACAGTACAAGCTTCCCAGTGCTATATCCACCATACCTGCAGTGTCCTGGCCACATTCCAACTTGAGTAATTACATTCAGCCTATCTAAATTCTCCCTCTGATTTGTCCATTTTGATTGTTAGCTCTCAGGGGCAAGGGTTATGTCTCATAATAAGTTCACACGGATCCTAGCACATCAGGCATTGATCGTCACTGGGACCTCTCGGTGCTTCTTAAAGGAAATAATAAATAAGAAGGGTTTATTTGACTCTCCATCACTTACCTAGTTCTTGAAATATCCTTATTTATAAAATGCAGTTGTCACACTATTGCCATATTGCTTGTACATTTTATAGCACTTTAAGAATTGTGTTTGTTTTTCTGAGCCTGGTGCATGGCTTTTCATTCTACTTCCATCCTGCAACCACAGCCCTGAGAAGGGATGGTGTACAATCACATTGCCCAGCAGGAATTTTGGAAGGCTAAGCATGTCTTGGCAGCCAATAGCACCATGTTACAGTCCACTTGTTGCAGATGAGTAGCTCCTGTCTACCCATGTCCTTTACTGTCCCTTGGAGAATCTGGTGCCTGCTTGCTGTAAGCAGTCCTTGTGCTCAAGGGAGTGCAGAAGGTACAGTTGTAGTTGCCTCCTGCACAGCAGATTCAAGAGGTGGGAGAATTTTTTGTGTCACACATCAATCCACACACCTGCCTAGGGGCCAGCTACAATTTGGCCCCCTACTTTAGCTGTGATGTGATGCACTTTCTCTTTTGAAGTCATTTTCCTGTATGCCTTTTTAAACCACAACTTCACCCTTCAGGGGGGACACATGCTCAAGCAAAGTGAATTTTGAACATGTGTCAAGATGTATGTGGAATATTAGTGTGAGATAATTGTTTGAAAAGCTTTTGAGTATTGAATTGGATGCATTTTCACCCTAGAAAATGGGGCTGACCTTATATTTACATAGCACCTTTCACCCCAAAGGATCTCCGAGTGCTTTGCAAACTTAACACAAGATACTCTCTGTTCACAGGAATCCCTTTGCCCAGAACTGGACCAAAGCCAGCTCCTATGGAGAGAAGCACAGAACCTGATTAACAATACACACAACACTACACAACAATTTAGTCCAGGAAGTGAGAATACCTTTTCAAAATGAAACTACAGGAAGAATTTAGGTAGGCTGAATGCAATTACTCAAGTTGGAATTAGGCCAGGACACTGCAGGTACAGTAGATACATTCTCTGGGAATCTTGTGCTGTGGTATCAGAAGGAAAGGACACATAAATGATTTCATGTACTTTGTCTCCTAAAAACACTGTTCTCCTTGTATTATGGTTTGTCTCAGAAAACACACTGGGAGAATAAAACCCTATGATGTTACATAGACTCCTTCCTTACATATAGCTATAACTTGACTGAAGTTGATAAAATGATATTCTAATTGGTAAAATATAATTTCATATGAAATAAGTAGAGGAAATAGCAAAATTTAGCTTCACATATGCAGCAAAGTATATTTCTTATCCAGCATAAAAAGGTGCCATTTGTTTGATATCAGTTTGATGAATTATTAATTTTATCACAGCTAAGATGACAGCTAATATTAGAACATTGAATTATTAATTTTCAAATGTGGCAATAAAAAAGCAGAATAAACACAAATTGAAACACATTTTAGGTGCACTCTGACTTGCTTACATAATATGTTTAGGAACAGAACATCGGATGCAAAGGACAAGATTCAAACTTGCAAACTAGTTTGTTTTTCTAAAAGTCACTCTTTAGATATGATTTTAACCTCTCAACTTGAGTAATATTTCCTAACTACTCTATTGAATGATTATTGGTTATTCCATATGTAGATTTTAAAATAGAATCTTCATGTAATTTACTTGGCTGCTGAGATCCCATTTTGAGGTACCATAGCCATTGAATAAAAAGAAGCATTTGCAACCCCAGTTAATTAATCACTTCTGTTTTCAGAATGTCCAGTGTGAAAAATGCAGGTTATACTTAGGGAATAGTGCTTGCATGATCATTTTAGCCCTTGTTTTCTATGCCTGGTTTTTATTCGTTCCTGCCTTGTTGCCTAAGGGATATTATCACTTCAGGGGCTATATTCCTTAAAAACATTTTTGCAAGGATTCAGCCATAAGAGCCAGCACAGGATTTATTTGGCTCTGCTGCTGCCCTACAGGCTAATACTGATTTTCTTGTCAAATGTCTCCTTTGCAAACATTCCTCCTCCCCAACTCTCCAGATGAGGACGAGAGCTTCAAAGACTTCCTTACTCCATGCCAAAATAAGAAAGGTTCCCAAGTGTCATATTCACTTCTTAGAGGAACTCAGACTAGTATACTCTCATCCAGGTATGATAAAAGGACTGGAGGAGATGGGCCTATTTTTGGTACAGCAGAGGTTCAGAACAATCAATATGAATTTTTGAGGGCATTATTGCCAGCCAAGAGATGAAAAACAGCTGTCTGTCCCCAAGCTTCATTGGGAATTAATCCAGCTCAAAGCTGGATTAACTTCTATTTAAACACACACACACACAACTTGTATTCTACTGCCACATATGGCGATTATTTAGGCTACAAGTATTAGACAGGACTAGCTGGTTAGGGTACTAGGGAGGCTCATTGAAAATGCATATTTTTATCCTGCTTACTACTAGTATGTGGGGGGGTGGGGCGTGGGGGAAAAGGAACTGCTGCCCATCTGAGGAGGATTATTCCACAGAAGTTCACAGAAGGGTGTGAAATCATAAAAAATAAATGGCAAAGATATGACCATCCACTGAAAAGCTCAAAAGGGTGATGCACTTATTTATAAACACTCTATGTGCTAAGGGTACATTTACACAGCAAATTGAAGAGGGTTTTTTCAGAAGGGTTGATGTATACTTATCTTGGTTGTCCAATAATACTATGGGTAACAATTGTAGTGAAGATGCAGTGGCTCAGACTTCAGCATGAGCTACAAGCTGACCCAGAAACTCTGATTATACACTCAAATTCTTAGTTCACATAAAAGTCTGTCATCATATTTTCAGTATTATTGTTATCTATGCATACTGATTTAACGTTAGTTAAGGGCATTAAAGTTAGTAAGCATAGAAAAGTCTGAGGGCTTAAAGTTGGTAAGCATAGGTAAAGTAGCACAAATATGCTTGTTTATACTACAATCACAACTTCTATTTTCTATGTACAACATGATTCAGTGGTGATGAGTAGGGTGTGCATGGGGGTGCATGTGCACCCCCTGAGAGCACTGCTGCACCCCCTGTAAGGCCATGCTCCCAGCTCAGGCAATGGGTGGGGGGGGCAGGCAGGAATGCCGATACCCCCTGTGAGGACCAGCTGGGGAGTGCAAGTGCCGGATGTAGGCCACGGCCACTTCCAGAAGCCCCACGGCCACTTCTGGGAGCGCCGCAGCCACTTTTGGAAGCAGTGCAGCCACTCACCAGTTGGTAAGCTATGCTGTGGGGACCCACCCCCCACTCAGTTGGTGTGACTAGCCATGGGGGGACCCTCTCTGGTCACTGACTAGTTGCTGGTGGAGGCACATGCCCCCCTGACTAAGGTGGCAGCAGTTGCCCATGACATAGTTTCTAAGACAAGATGGTGTTGTTTTATTTCACTGTTAGAGAAGGATCAAGGAATGTATAAGGCTTGACCCTGCAATGTTCTTGGAGGTGCAATATCAACTTCAGTGTGGAATTCACCTTCACTTATTGCTCAATATCTTGCAGGATTGAACCCTGTAGCCCCAAGACAACAAGTCTTAAATACATGCTTAAATTTAAGCCTGTTAATAGTGCTGCTCAAAGTGATGGATCTACTGACATTCTCAAATTTAAGCAGGTATCCAGGTTGTAGCTGTATTGGTCTAGAGGAAAAGGCAACCAGGACTCGTAGTAGAGATGATATCTTTTATTAGATCAACAAGATTTTTGCAAAAAAATGTCTTTAACTTCAAGCTTTCAGGCACAAACACGCTTTATCAGACAGTGGAGAAAAGACTGTAAAAATCTTTTCCATCTGTTGACTCCTGTGTGAAATCCTATGAAATATGAACTTTTATTTCACCCAGGAGAACTTTTACAATCATTTCTCCACTGCCTGATGAAGGGTGTTTGTGCCCAAAAGTTTGCAATTAAAGACATTTTTCTGGCAAAAATCTTGTTGGTCTAATAAAAGATATCATCTCTACTACAAGTCCTGATTGTCTTAAGTTTAAGCATGCACTTAAGTGCTCAGTTAGACCCATAACAGAAAATACGTCTGAGAAGGAGGGAAGGTAAGTGCAGAGAGCTGATCAAAATGAGCAAACGTCATACACTTAATAGAAACCAAAGGCATCTTTGCACATGCCCTGGGTATGGGGTGGGGTGGGGGGGCTCTTTAAAGCATCCACCGAGTCTCATATATTCAGTGTCCTGTGCTTCAAAATGGTGGCAGGGCTTTAGTTAAAGCACCTCCATCACCCTTTTGAAACATGGGGACACTGAATACATGAGACACCGAGGCTGCTGGAGCATGCTAATTAGCATGCTCCAGCAGACATAATTAATCAATTCTGCTCTGATGTACTGTAATTACAGTGCATCAGAGCAGACATTCTGCATGTCTATAGGCACCCTAATTCACCTGCTGACCTAAATTAAGAACAGTAGTCATTGCTTAAGGTTAGGCACAGCTTAGCTGGTTTGTTATATCAAGACCAGAATGCAAAAACCAATCAAGGCAAGCCTCCAAAGAGAAATCAGTAAGAAATATATAGAATGGAAATCCACTAACATTGCATGTGTTTGTTCTGTGCTTTGGAAATGTAAATGAATATTCACTTAATGGTACTTCATCTTGTAGTGATAAGTGCATTATAAATATTCAGATGCTTTACAGGTGCAGTTATTACAAATGTTACAGGTGTGATTTGAGCTTAGAGAGTCTGCTTCAGGTATGTGAAATAGTCGCAACAAAACCCAAAACACTAGTTGGAGCTTAAGCTACAGACTCAACTTATACTCGAGAGAGAAGTCACTGAAGAGACCCAGACTGAGCCCAAGAATTTAATTACAATACTATTATCTAGGGTGCATTATCAAATTTCAGTTCTTTTCTTCGCGGAATTAGGACATCTAACTCAGGGAAGATGGATACTGTAGTAGGTTTTTTCTGTCCTTCTGGGTGCCCCAGACATTGTTTCTTCTTTCCACAGTGGCCAAGAGGGCATTGTCTTACCTTGAGAGTTAGAAAAATGTTTGACAAAGGCTCTTTCTATGCTGTACCACAGCAATGATTTTGCACCAACAGTGCACATCTACACATGCAATTAATGCACATGAATAAACTTGTGAATTTATTCCTCCCAGGTGCCATGTCTTCAGGTGCACCAGAGACCGCAGCACAGTGATCCAAGTCAGAGCAGCCCTGGCTGGCCCAGGGGTCAGCCTGCCTCCCCTTCCCCCCCAAGGCCAGCCCCCAACCCATCTCAACGTGCTGTGGAGTGGCTGGCTGGGGCATGAGGGTGCTTCAGTTCAGGGCTAGCCGGCAGGTAGGCTCTGCACTAAGCACCCTTGTGCTCCAGTCAGCCAGGGCAGTATCTACAGCACGTGCACTGCTGTGGAGTTTTTTACTAGAAAATACAAGTAATATCTTGCCGTAAATACTATCAAATACAAATACTACCATGCTGTGGAGTAAATTAATTTACTCTTGCCCAATAGGGATGCACAAGTGGATATGTGATATTTACTGCACAGCATTAGTCTATTGTGAAGTAAACATCTTGTATAGACACCGCTACGGATCTCTCTAATTTTAGTAGTAATCTCTGGAATGGTTGTTCTTCTGAACATACAAACTATTCATTTTTGGCAGTTGATACTCTTTTGCTTTCTGATTACATATCCATCTGGCTAGAACCTCTTCCCATGCAGGAGGTACGGAGATGTTTTTGCTAACATTATATTTCATAGGATTGCAAGATATTATGAACTCAAATGTGCATTGTTACAGTTCAATGTTTGGTGGGTATCATGAAACTACAATATTTGGAGGTGGCTGTAGAAAGTCATGCATGTTTTCTTGAATTCATGTTATTGCTATGGTATGTGCAGTCTCTATGTATTGGTAGCATCAAGCTGTTTCCAGCCTTATCATCCTAATGTTTATATGTATTTCTTATGTTATAGTAGGGGCAAGATTGAATAATATCATAATAATTTTTATGTGTTTCTCCTTAAACAATGACTTTTGCATCTGGGAGAGGCTCAAAGCCTAAATGGCTGAGAGAAGTAATCGAAGTAATCGCTGAGAATTAGTATCTAACATGGGTATGTTTAATGGCCAGTCAAACAGACCCTTGTGGATATGGTTTGAGGCACACAATCCAGGTCCTTCCATGCAATGACAAATTTACACTTTAAAATAAGAGAACTGTAACAAAAATAACACTGGGAAACAGGTTATTCAGGGAAGGACATCTTTCATGGAGGGGAAATTAAATGAGAGCCGGTAGCCTTAGGATATGTTTGAAAGGAAACAAATATTCTCCAGGTCATAATTAGAGCAGGACAGTTTTCTGGTCTGGTAAACAGATACACCCTTGGGAGAGAAGGAAGTTATATGCATAGTATGGCCTCCCCAAGAATCCAATGGATAATGTATGTAAGTGGCTTGATAAGAAACCATACTTAAGTCTTGCTGTAGCAGTAAGTGTTTGTCTAAAGTTTCCTTGGGCATAAGGTGATTTGGTTCCTTAAGTCAGCAAGTTGAGTGTGATAGGCTGACAGGAGATTTTACAGAAAACCCTCACACTAAGGTCAGAGGCAGCAGCAGCTTTCTAACCTGTTGAGAAGAGAAGTGGATGCTACATTCTTAAAGCTTAAGCCTAAGATGCAGGGATAAAGTAAACTCGTTATTCCGATATTTTCTTGGTTGGTTGCTCTTATATCTCTGCCTGTATCTCATCTTTCTTATGATTGCTCTTGTTTTTCTAATAAATCTTTTTTTATTTTCTTTTATAACATATTATCAGTGATGAATGTGTTTTCAAAGTATTTGAGCATACAGGCAGAGTTTTTTTAAGGATGAGAGGAATCTATAATTTTTGTGTGCGTGACAGAACCAGGGCATGATACTCTTAGCTGATGAAATCCCCTTTGCCAAGAGCTGGCAAGATCTAGGTGAGGCAGGTAAACCGGAGCCATCATTCAGGAAGGTGACCCTTGGAGTATCTCAGTCTGTTCTCAGGGGTCAAGCAGCAGACAACAGAGAGGGTTTTAGAGCTGAAGTGCACCCCAAAGGTATGATAACACCACAGGAGTGTGTCTCAAAGGCATATCTAACTGAACCTGGGATTAGGGTATGTCACAGTTGGGATCATAATTCCTGTCAGTCTTCAAATGGCCTTGAAATTTCCCAAGAAAGTTGAGTAGGAGGACTACTGGTGACTTAAAATAGTTTAAAGGACCTCAGATTGTTCTCTTTATTTTCACTAGCAGTGAGAGTTAAAAACATAAAAGATAACCTACTCTAGCCATCCTTTAAAGGTGATTCTTATTAAACAATGTATTTTTGAATTTCTTTGGTTTCACACATTGCTGGCTCTGTTGCCTGGTATGAGGGATTCAGTGTGACACAGTTTTTCCCAGTAGTTTTTTATTTTGACACATCTCAAATGAAATTGTAGCTCATTCTATTACACAGAATTCAAATATACTGTCACCTGTTTTTTATGCATTAAAATATATTTAATTCCTTCTGTAGGTATCTGAAAATAATTAGTCTGAAATAACCCAGTTTATTAATCTTTTTATGCAATATTTTGTTGGTTTAAGCCTGGGCCAAACAGCAAGTTTTGCCTGCCTTTTTCCTGAGAATTTATTTGTGCACTAGTTGTAAATGGTCTCTTGTCCTGCCTCATGCTTTAACTTTATACTGGGGAGGGGGCGTGAGGTTTTTTATTGGGGTGTGGGAGGGTGTTAAAAGGAACATTTTAGCTGAGGGGAATACCTATATGGTTAGCTGTGTTTTTCTGAGTCTTAAGATTTTATTGTTCATAAAGTTGCATCTTATCTAAGCCTCTGCTGATGACTTATCTCTATAAGAGCTTTGTTTCTCAAGAAAAGAAAAGAAAAGACCTATCAGAAATAAAGCTAATCAGAGGCATGTTTTAGTCAAGGAAAGACTTATAGGCACTACAGTACTTAGTGAGGAAATCTACTAGTAGAGACTTCCTTACTGGCCTTAAAATATCTGCTATCTTGGAGAAAAAAATCACAAGAATAGCTGTTCTTTCAAGATGTAAGCCAAATCTGGCCCAGCTTTGGGAAACAAGTTCAAAAGAGTTTTCATCTACCAGATCAGAAACCAAGAAGCAGCTTCAGAGCCTCAAATTAGAAGCTCGATACATCCAATTCTGTGGCGTCTGGGACTGAGGGCTGGGTTTTGTGTCTCTTCCAAGAAACATGGAGGAGCTGGTGACTTCAAGCTTGATTAATTGCTCTGGATGTTTACACATTAATTTCTTGTTTAAATGTGCCAGTGTCTGCGGGAACAAATGAGTAGAGTATATCTAAATAGACTATAACTTTGCCGTGTCCCCTACATGTTCTTCTGGGATTGTTCCTGAGCTTGCAGCACCCACCTGACCCCCCTCAGATATACCAAACCAAGAAATGCAGTGCCAAAGCTACTCCAGTCATTTCTCTCCCCAGGTATTTTTTAGATCTTGGTTGGAGAATGATCAGCGGAGATACCTTGTCAGGGATAGATGGCCGAGGCCCATGTCTGCCTGGTGTCTAACTTGACTAAGCCTTTGGGGCACTGGACAGTATCACCACCACCAACTTCTGATGTTCTCCTCTTTCCTGCCACATCTTGAGGTACTTTTAACTAACAGGAGTTGGCTGTGGGGTTGGGGGAAGGTCCTGACAGGTTCCTTTGGATGGTTTCTTCGTGGGGCTTCATCTTCCCTTAGTACATCCTGGATTCCCTGCATCAGGGCCCAATTCTTGTGTTGTCCTGATGCTGCTGACAGCTATGCACTGGAGGACACAAGGAATGCCCAGGAGTTCAAACCCTTTTTACTCAGCCCACCTGAGAACATCTTCCAAAATCCATCACCCCTTTGGGCCGTGAATCTGCCCAAATGAGATCAGTCCACCAGGCCAACAACCTTCAATCAGCTCTTCACAGATTCCCACATGAATCAGTCCAGGTCAGCCCTTAGGAAAATTTTACCATCCAGTTGGTAGTAAAGAAAAAAGGAAACAAACGAACTTAAAACATCTCCTGTCTTGGGGTTGATCGGCACATCTCAGTCCTTTAGAGGGCCTAATTCCATAACTAAAAAGACAGTCAAAATAAATGAAGCCTCTGCCTCTTTTAGGAGGACTCTGCTCTTCAAATGACAAAAATCTCCTTGCTGGGTTGTGTTGCCTTGGTGGGCTCCTCGGGGTGCGAACCTTCAACGATCCTTCCAGAGGGAGAGTTCTCCCCCAGTCACCTTATCCCATACTGTGGAAGGGTGAGCACGATCCCCAAACAACGAAAGAGGGGAAAAAACATCAAGAAAACCCTGGGGCCTTACCCCTGAACTCATAGACCATTTCTCAGTGGTTCCGCTGCTTTAGTCTTTGGCCAGATGTCTTCAAAGGATTCCTGTCCCGTGGCTTATCGGTGGTCCACAGACCACCCTGTGTAGACGAGCAGCTTTCCTCTCCTATGACTGGCCACAGGCATCTGCTGTCAGGGGAGACTCCAAGCATCACCTCCATCCACTGGACATGGCCCTCCTCTGACTGCTCCTCTCCAGGGCTGCAAATACTCTCCTGGATTTTCCACCCACCTATCTGCAGGGAGCACACGCTGCAAAAGCATGGGAGCATGTTCCCTGCTCTAGCCAGGCCTCTTGGTGTACCTGAGCTGAGTGGTCTTTGTGTGGGTCTCTGAGGGCTTTCCTCTTGCCCCACTCTTTTCCCATCACACACCTCCCAGGGTACATTCACCTCCACACTTCTGGGTTTGGCATGGGAGAGAAAGAGTGTGTGTTAGGTTGTGCTTGGCAGTATCCTCTAGTCCTACTTTTCTATGATTCTGTGCACCAGTAATGCGGCATAAAGCGATAACTAGATCAGTTCCAGACTTCAGAGAGAACATAGAGCCCTTAGTTTATTTTCCATTCTTTCTTAATATTATATGATAAAAGAACATTTCTACATAAAGCAATCTAGATAATTCATTATATTTATTTTTATGAACAACCTCTGCAGGAGACACTTTACCAACAGACAACACACAAGCAAACATACAACCCATCTCTCAAGGTAAGAAAATGATCTTCCCCACCTATACACACCCTTGTTAGCTTGGTGCTGTAGTGTCACAATAATATATTCTGCTGCTATATGTAAAATGGGGGGTTGAGAACATGGTCATCTATTCTTCTTCTGGTGTCTGAAGATACAGATAGCCTCAGGATACAGGGAGGTTGGGAAGCGGGAGAAATAAGTATGTGCAGCTCATCTCAGAATGAGTGAGCCAAATCATTGGAGCACCATTAATGGTGCCCCTTACAAAATTTTGGTTGGAAAGGAGTTAAATGACTTATTCATCTGTGTCTGTACACTGAGAAAAGGTGCTTTCTTTTCCTGTAGGTTTATCTAAAATATACCTAAGCATTTTCAAGGCCTGCTAACATGGCGTCATCTGTTAATAGCCTATTCAAAAGCCTAAATTGTTGACAGAAGGCTGCATTGTTGAAAAGAGAGGAAAAACACCAGGATAAGGTGGAAAGTATCAAGGATAATGACGTACTCTCTGTCTGCACTTTGGTGCTTGAATGACTAAGCGGGTGTGTAGCTGGAGGAATGGAGAGAGTGAAGGTAAAAGATCAAGCATTGCCAAAAAAAAAAAAAGAGTTCCGTTCTTATACCCTTTGAATAAATACAGCAGAATAGATGTGTTCCTATGTAAAATGAATTATGCAGTGATTCTAAATATGGTGTGAGAATGAAGTGCATATTAATGGCTGAGAGACAGAGAGAGATACGGGGAGAGCGGGGAGAGAGTTTTGGAGTATGTACAGTCTGGTGCATGCATCTGGTGCTACATTTGTAAGAGAGAGGAAGTTAAAAACGGCTGTGAATGGCATGTGAACAGGAGGGATATCTCCTGCAATATAAACACCTTGCATGGGCCATTGATGCTAGCGGCATGCAGACCACTGGTGCAAATTCATTTAACATTCTGTGAGGAATTTTATCCTGCATAATTGTCAATTGTTGTTCAATTAAGAAGAAGGCACATGTGCATTTGATACGCTGAACTTCAACTTTGTTCATTTAGTTTTGCCCCAACCTTTAATGGAACGATTTGGGCTATTAAGTTTAGTTCAAGGTCAGCCTATTTGCACTTTGAGTGAATTCTTCTGCATTTAATGCTTGCCCACTTTTTTCCCTTTCTTCTCCTTTCTCATCTTGTTCATGTTGCACAAGCTTGCATACACCTTGTATTGTTGGATGTTCTAGTAGAGCATATGGATCCCGTGTCACTAACAAGTCCTGTGAATTAACAAATTGTCTTTTCTATATTAACTAGGGACCTGTGTTTCTGAGTAGGAGGCTCAGAGTTATCCTGAGTTTGAGTGCAGACAGATGCTGAAGGATACTAGTTTGGAATAGCTCATACCTTTAGTATAGAGGTAATTCAGTTTAGCTTCACAGATGACTTCACTGAATAGGAAACTTCAAGAACAGGAAAAATTATATAGCTAATTCTATTCTTCAACCTCATGATTGCCAGGTAATCATACAGCCCTCATCCATGCTGCCAAATCATTTTTGGGGGGTTATAATTCTATCTGCCATCAAGAAACAGCCAGAAAATATAAAAATTGTGATTTCAAGGATATTCTATTTGACACATTTTGTGATTAATAAGATATTTGACAGATCATTCTCCATCATTCACTGATTTTCTAGAGTTATTTAAACAACTAATCAACATATTAATTAAATAATTTATTCCTGAATGTTGCAATTTTTCAAAAGAATATTTTGAACAATAAAAGCATAGGCTTGGAAAAGGAAGCAACGGTCAAACACGCAGGGTGCATTATTTCCAAATCATTATCAGGTAAACGCCTACCTAGCCTCTGCTTGAAAGCCTCCGGTGAAGGAAATTCTACAAATTCCCTGGAAATTTCCTTCCATTGGCCTACTGTCTTACAGTTAGAAAGTTCCTCATATTTGTTCTAAACCTACTTTTCTGTAATTTATACCCACTGGGCACATCAACATGAAATGCTACATTGCCATAGCGACAAGTTACAGTGACATACTTGTCACTACGGCGATGTGGCATCAGTGGATACTATCCGTGATGCTGCCACTACTGCACAGTAGGGTTGGAAATGACCTGTGCCAGGACTGCACAGTTGCAGCGGGTACTGCTCAGTCATTTAGTACTTGCTAGCAAGTACGAAATGACTTTCATACTTGGGCGCATGTGTAGATGCACCTACTGTGTCTTATCCTCCCCTGTGTGGTACAAGAGAACAATTTTTATCCAGCTTCTTTATGGCAGTCTTTAAAATATTTGAAACCTGTTATATCCCCCTTCAATCTCTCTTTCTCTACAATAAACATACCGAGTTTCTTCAACTATCCCTCATATAGCTTGATTCCAACTCTTTTATCATCTTTGTTGCTTGCCTCTGGATCCTCTCCAATTTCCCTACATATTTTTTTGAAATGTGGTTCCCAAAGCTGGAACTTCCAGCTAAGGTCTAACTGTCACTATCTGTATCTTTGATGCAATTCTGATGTTTGAAAACCAAAATTGCAGTTGCTTGTTTGTGACAACAAAATAGTCTTTGTATCTGTTGGTTTCTCACTCCATCTCTTAATGTCCAGTCAAGAAGTCCCCACATTTTCTGAATCAGAAACATCCAAACCAGCCACAGTTTCTTTTTTTGATCAAGTTGTTATGGATTCACCCCATAATCCATTTGGCTTGTGACAAGGAAACTTTGTTTGAAATTGTTGGAGGATGAGTGCTAGTAAACTCTAAATAAGTATTGCTTCCTTTCTTTCTTCACCTCACCTGCCCTGCATTCGGTTGTCGACATCAATAGGAGCTGCCTCTTGTAATAGCCAAGGGGGCAAAGGGAGCTGATCCTTTGCCAGTTAAGCAGTACTTCCTTGGAACAGTAGGCTGGAGGAGGAAAAAAGCAGTAGCTGTGGCAGGGTATACAATTTCTTCTCTATTCTTAATTTGTTCTGCTTAGATTCCTGTTGCACTAAGTTTCCTGGTTTTGCCTTCTCCACTTGCCTTCAGAAGGGCTCTTGATATACACTGGAGTGTCATGATTACCATTCAAAGCAGCAGAAAAGGAAGGAAGCCCTTATGGCTACATTTATGTGTAGGGGTGTTTGTTTGCAGTGGCAAAAATTTGTGCTACTGTTTTTTGCCGTACCACATGCCCCTGCACAAGTGCTTTGGTGAGGGACAGATTGTCCTACTTCAGGCAACCTGCCCTTGCTAGGCTCCTCCCAGCTCCTAGCATGCTGGAAGAGCCAGGGCACAACTGCAGGAGGGGAGATGCTCTGGCCAGCCTCAGCATGGAAGACTGACCCTCTTTGTCTTCTGTGCACACTCCCGTCCCATGCACCATGCTGCTTTTTTCCTAGTGTGTTTTTTTGCTACTGGGATTTTCCAGTAGCAAATTTTGGCCCCACACTAAATTTTCAGCATGAGGCACTTTAACTTTGCCCCGCATGCAGTTTGCGGCGCCACAAACCACATGTGGCTGCATGTCTGGATGTGACCTATTTGTCTAGTCACCAACGACAAGTCCAAGGCACTACTCAAATACTACTCCTCTGAGACCATTTTCTCCACGGGGAGGGAGGACAAGTAAGAATTCCCAAAGCAAAGGATCAACTGGACGTGCTGCATTAGCCAACTAAAACATTTCCACTTGGCTGTGGAAACTGCCTTCCCATCCAAAGCTTTTTCAAACAGGAACAGTTTATTTCCACTTTTGGGCAGGTTTCCTGGCTCTGAGCCAACTCTCCCTGTTACCTCTCAAGTGCCACTTCCTGGTGCCCCTGGATTAACCTTACAGAGTGCCTCAGGGACCAAACTTTTCTGAATAGCAAAATCAAAATATGCAAATCAACCTCATCTTACTACATATATAATCATGAAAACATTATTCCTACGCTATTGCCTGTCCTGAGCTTCCTGTTCTACTACTCTGAGTGCTTTAGTGCTGAATATATAGCTGTTCATCTGAAGCACCCAAAGATGACACTGAAGCAGGAAGAGAGTTTAATCTGAAGGCTGGTATTTCCAAATTGTCACTTTCTTTCACATTCTCCATGAGACAGTTGTTATTCCTCCAGATTTTGCATTTATTATTTGGGTGTCTCTACTTCAAATGCAATGGGTGTTTGAATGCCTCATTCAGCCTCTTCAGTCCACTTAAGTTCTATTTTAGTTTGAGAAGCCTGTGCTACTGGGATGGATGGAGGAAATCCGTGCCAAAAGTCAACTGTTTCCTGAGAAGTTTGGGGTCTCAAGCTGAATGCTGCACAAGGCAGAGCTGTGCCTGCAAATCGGAATATGTAGTACAAGGTATAAATAAATATACATAAACTTAGCTATGTTATATCTTCTTTTGGCAAATCCATAAATTTAGTTCATACAGGGCACATTTACACATGCGCTTGACTACACAGTTGCTACTGTGCAGTCATTTACTACTTACTTGAGCACGTAACAGCAGTTACTGTGCAGTCCCAGCACTGCACAGGTCATTTCTGACCCTCATGCACAATAGCAATGAGCTACTGTGCAATAGTTTGTTGCTACTGCGCAGTAGCATTGGTGTCACAGTTCATGTCAGTCAACGCTGTCACCATAGCAACAAGCTATGTCACTGTAGCTCATTGCTACAGCGACGTCGCATCTTATGTAGACATGCGCACGCGCACAAGTATTTTGGTGCATAGAGAGAGAAATTCACCCTGTGTAAAATTTATAATGGTGACTTTATAGAGTTGTAATGACCAGTGCCCTTTTCAAAAGTTGAGTTAGGCTCAAATTCTTGAAGACAATGCATTTTTCATATAAAATATGCAAATATTTGCATGGTTTTTTATATTGTGTTTGTCCAAAATACATGCCTATTTTTGCCTGGCAAAGGGTACGATACAAAAATATATCTAACTTGGAAATTATTTTCATGAAAGTGGTTACTTTTCAAGTTTTATAAAAAACTTAGAAACTCTTCCAACTTCAAATAATTTTGCTGCTGTTATGAATATTTTGCATACCTTAGGACAAAGGGTTCAACAGTGTGCAATGGACTGCATTGGCAGCTGGGGCTCCATTTCCTAGTAGGCTCCTCAAAAAGGGGAAGGAAGCCCAGGGGGAAGCTGGGGATTGGTGTGCAAATCAATGGTTGGGGAAAGAGAGCATGTCTGTGATCAGTGAGCTGAGCAGCATAGACACTGGGGCCTTAGCGGGACTGATCCTGACAGGTTGCAAAGCATGCATGAGCCTGAGTGTGCTGTGGAGTCAGTCCGGTGGGTTACAGCCGAGGGGACCCATTTGTAAAGTCTGGGAGAAATGGTAGGCAGGTTTTTGGGAAATTGGAGGCTGGTTTAAGATCTCTTGGAGTGGGGGAGAGCTCTAGGATCCCATGGTGTGAATATCCCATTGTTAGTGTTTTTTACATGGCATCTGGTCATTTACTGCTCCGGTTTTTATCACTGGGTGACTGTTATCCACCTGATATGCTCCCAGTGTACGAACCTTAATGCTTATTCACCTGCTATATCTGTTCTAAGTGCATGAACTTTAATGCCTAGCTGCCTGTTACGTTACCTCAGTGCATGTATTCTGATGTATTCAGTTATGTGTTTCTAATCTCCTAATCTTGTTGGCCTGTGACCGTAACTCCTCTGTACCCCACTTACATAAATTCTAAGATTTCATCTTGGGCTCATGTGTGGTTTCAGGGTATGCTACAATTGCATGGATTCATACAGAAAACTTTATGGGTAAGGCAGTATAGCAAGTTTATTGTGTATCCTCCCATGAGATTTCTGATTGAATGAACTGAAGCACGTTCATTTCTCAGTGTTGAATGAATGTAAAGAATATGCCATCTATTATATGTGAACAATGAGCAAAGCACCTAGCCACAAAGTCAGTGGCAATTTCAAAGCTGCAAGCATATGTACCTGCCAGATGCTGGCACTGTAATATTGTGGTCCTAATTTAAAGAGAAGGATGGGAATGGTTTTTCAGACAATAGAATGTGATAGTTTGAGCATGATTGAAAGCAAAAAGAACTGTAAACCCAAATCCAAATGCCCCTATTTCTTGCAAATTGGGAAAGTTCAATCCCGGGCTTCTCAGCTTATAGTGCACATGAACTGAAAAGCTTAATGTGAGCATTAGAGAAATTCATCCTCAGTCTAGTTTCTGAACATCATCAGCTCAAAGAAACTATTTACTAATTTTATGGGAATAATTTCAATTATAATGATGTAAAAGATGTTTTCCTTGATGGGGGAAATTAAAATTAAAGAAGCTATGGTGGTACTTTTATTTAAAAAAATAACATTACACACACACCACCACCTTAAGTCTAGAGGTCATTGGTCTAGGACAGACAGCACTTTTTGGAGCCATGGACTGGAACAACATGGGTTGGAGGGGGGACAGTGTTCTGACCTGTCTCCCTCCTCTGCCACCCTTTTTCTCTACCCCTCACTCGTGGCAAGGGTGCAGCTCCCAGCTGCTCAGTTCTGGCACAGCTCCTTACTGCCCAGCCCTGGCACAGGTCTGGATGAAGCCTCCCACCTCGGGAATGCTGCTGAAGTTCCCCATTGCTGGCACCCCGCTGAAGATCCCTCGCTCTTCCGGCCGGATCCAGTGGTTCCCTGAGCCATATATTTCTGACTCTCGCATCTAGCGTGCTTAAACCATGCTATTTCTGTCATCAACAGCATACAAGGGAATGAGGTGATTAGCACCATGTGCAGTTACTTTTTGACTTTTGAGTCAAATGAGCACTATCCTTTCTAATTGGTTTGACTAGCAGAAACCTTTCGCATGAATCCAGAATGAAGCCTGTGTTAAAACCTTTGGAGTCACAGCAAGATACCTTAACCATTCAGCCACAATAGTCTAAATACACAGATCAGGGAATGGCAGTAGTTCCTAAAATCTTTACCTTCTGCATAATTGCTTCTGGATGTGCAAGTGAGTTGATGCTTTTAATCTAGTTTTAACTGGCTTTTTGTTTCAACACCAGGGGGGAAAAAAACTCACCTTCCCTTCCGTGTTGGCAATTTTGTAGTTGTTGTTGACAGTTCTGGTATGGGGGCCAGGGACTTACAGGTTCTGGGGACCGAGCCATTCTCTCTATGGCAAAAGTGTTTATTGTAGAACAGGAGCAGAGCAATTTGAAGAACATTTTCTACTGTCTTGTACAGTTCTCTAGGAAAATGGACTGTCAACCAAGAGCTTCCCAGAAGCCCCAAATCTATATGTAAAATGTGGTAAAGAAAAAGAAAAGGGTTTTAAAAGGGCTATCCTTAAAATATGTCTGTTCCACTTTAACACACATTTTTAATTGTGTCAGATATTGAAGTGACCCAGTAACATTTGCTAACCTTCCAGTTGAACCTGGTAATTCATTTTTTGTCATAATATCCAAGACAACATTTGATATAATTTCTCAGGACATATCATTGGGATTATTCTCTTCTTGCTATTGATGCCCTTTAGAAACATAAATTAAATACCTATGCAATGAGAGCAGAATAGATCCAGCAGTTTCTTGTAACATCCAGACCATCACCCCAAAACCATAATTAACAATTATTAAAAATAAAGATGACTTTTAACAATATGAAGTACAGCAACATAATAAGATCTAAACCTCAAATACCATCTAATGTATAGATGTAAGAAATCTAATGTAATTTCACTGTTTCAGTTTTCCAACTTAATTAGGGATTTCTTGCCAAAAGACTGAATTTTCATTCAAAGTGGCAGGGATTCAGTGGTATACATTTTGCACACTGCCAAAGCAGTTGTTGGATTTAGCTTCCTAATAATCATACAACTATATAACATGCCTGTACATGTCAGAAACTGAAGAAAGCAAATTTACACGCAACAATGTGTATTTTGTGGATGGTGATAACCCGTCCAAATCTAATTTAATCAAATATTTAAAGAGGTAATAATTAATTTTTAAAGATTTGAAGTGAACCATAACTAGCAGGAAATGTTATTGTTTATTTTTAATGCCAGAACAGTATTTCTGATGCATCTTTAATATTTCATTAAGGCTGTAAGTTATATAATATATTTTTCAAGCTTTTATATTCTTACTTTTTTCTGAAGAAAGTTGAAATTTTATAGGAAAACTTGGGGCTTGGAGTGAGCTCTTCCCTGAACCTTTGGAACTTGCATTGTAAGTAATTAAACAAGGTCATTTTCTCCCTCCTAAACAGGACACAGTGGTTACACCTAGCTGAGTGCTAAGAATATTATCTTCACGTTGGTCTATAAAGATGTCCTTTAGTCCAGACTGTTTATTCTCTTTTATGTTATTGCCATTGCTTTTTAAACTATCCATATGCAGTGAAGATTTTAAAGCATGCCACTCCTCATGCCTTTAAAACCTAAATTCTATTCTGGCTCAGTTCTTTGTTTTTTTGATGAAGTGTCTCTCACATTTTGAGCCTTTCATACTCAAAGCTGTGGAAGCCTGTTTATTGCACTCTGGCTCCAGCCCTAGTTAAAGGTGTGAACTACCAAAGTGGAAGGGGGCACATACACATTAACACTGCTGTGGAAAACATCACTTGACAGATGGATGCATGTTAAATGGATGTTTGAAGAAAGGTGTTTGCAATAAAAATCTTGAGTATGGCATCAGAGGAGGACCACACAAGTTTCCAATTTTATGTCTGTAACATGCACGGGTCAGACATGTTCTAGCTCCTGCTCTTATTACCATCGTGTACTTTTTCTGTTCCTCTTAAATATCTTTGATAGGAATATGAGGTGTCAGAGGTCTTATACCTCATATATATGCTGCTGCAGTACTCTGATCCTTTTCAGAGTTCTGTCATTGTATTTGAGTCACTGACATTCTCTTTTTGTTACTGTGAACTAGATCCTGATACTTTTCTTCAGTTTTTACTGAGGCTTTACTTAAACACATCTCCCACTAAATTGTTGAATGCATTGCTCAAGTAAAGTCTATGTTTAGGGGTGACATTTTGGCAAACTTAAGTAAATAGCAGTTTTGCTATGGCATTCACACTAGGCATGGCTACATAAGATGCTAATTGCACAGTAGCCTAATGCTACTGTGCATTAGTGTGCTGGGCAAAAACTGCTCATGCACTACTGCACAGTAGTATAAGGGTACTGTCCAGTAATCATCACTAAAAACCCATGTGCTGGCACTTCTGTGCAGTAGCACGAGTTACTGCATATTGATTTAATACTTGGTTAAACAAATACTAAACATAATGTGCAGTAACTACAACATATTAATGAACATGTAGATGTGCCCACTGTGCCCTTTAATATTAAAATGTGGACATCAATCTGATAAGGATACAATAGTCAGTAACTGAACAAATTAACCTCTAAGAATGTCATTTTTTTCCCATTTGGGTAAGAGTATTGAGTAAGTCAGCATATCCATCCATTCCCAATCACCAGTATCTCAGTACCTTTAGAAGGAGGTGTGACGGGCACTGTTTGTGCCTGCCACTTTAAGGGCCGGAATGCAGCAGCCAGCAGCTGTCTGATTAGGGCAGCCATTTTAGATTCAGGGCTGCCCATATAAACAGGACATTTTCACTGCTGGAAGGTCAGGCAACAACATTGCCTGGCTGTAGGGCTGCTGGTTTCCTCTGGAGGTAAGGGTAGGAGCTGTAAAGGATGGTCAGGAGGCTCCTGGTCCTGGGTATGACCTAAAACTGCAACCTGCTGGTAGGGGGTGGCCTGGTGGGGCTCTCAGAGGTGCGGGAGCCCCCAGGAAATGCCAGGCCAGTTACCACCCCCAGGGAAAGGCAGATTGAGGCGCCTTAATCCCTAGCCCCTACAACCAGGTGGGTTACCCTCTTTGTAGGGTCTGGAAGGTGGACCCCCAGAGAGAAAGAGTGGGGCCATAGACTCACACCTGTCTGGACATCCCCATACTAGTTAATGCTGGGGCCAGGACTGGAAGGTGAAAGGGCCAGGGGCCCACCACAAGGAACACCCAAGAGCTGAGGGCCTGGGGTTCTGACTGGCTTGGAGGTAGGCCAGGGCTAGTAGCCAAAGGTCCCAGGGGGATCACACCCATAAGGGGGAAGCAGTTCAGAGAGCTATGCTGCCCAGGATGAAGGCAGAATAGGCCATCTGAGGAGAGGAATCCAGACAGGGTTCAATTAGTAGGATTCTGGGGCCCAGTGTGGGGCCGGTGATATTGATAACATCTGGATGCCATCTGTGAGGCTTGGGCTGCAGTGTAGGGGAGGAACAGAGCTGCAGATAGTGCCTCCTGGCATTGGGGCAGGAAATGGGCAGCTTATTTACGTCAGTTAACTAATTATCATCAAACGGGCAAGAAGGTGGGTGGTTAGCCCAGGAACAGGTGGGTGGGCCACAAGGAGATCAGCCCAGAGCAGGCCCCCTGTTACAGGTGGCAAAGCCCTTATCAATTTCAGAATGGATCTAACAGCTGTGGGTTGCAGAATGCTCTCCTGAGTTTTCTGTCCTTTATCTGGGGGGCTGTAACAATTGAATTCCAAATCTTTGCACAGAATATGTACTTAGCACCAGAAACAGTCAGATATGGTGAAAATGGTATTAGAACATAAGAACTGCCATTTAGTGAGTCAAACATAGGTCTACCTAGCCAGTACCCATCCATGTCCCACCCTGGGACCTCCTGATCAACCTTCTCCTGGCCTTAGCCAAGCTAGCCATCTATCTGACCAGGAAGAAGTCTCTGACTGGGAGGACTCTTGAGGACTGTGGGCCTCTTTCCTGTCTCTGGGCAGTATTTCACTGGACAGTGTCCACTGGCTCCTTGGACTCATTTGAGGGCCAGCAGGATCTGCCCAGTGTGCTCTGCTTGGTGTCCCCTCCTCAGTGCACTAGCTTTGAATCTTTGATCTCCACTCCCATCCCTGTTATGTTTTTAGTTGCCCCAAGGAATCAATTGCCACTTTCTCACTAACCTCCTTTTTGAGCAGCTTATAGTTTTTCTTGGTGGACATTGGCCCATGATCCCCTAAAGTGGCAAATAGACCTGTCACAGAGAGGCAGAGAGAGGATGCTGTAAGGTAGGGTGAACTGGGTATGACCAAGGTTTTTTCTATTGTTCCTCTGTCACTTGCAACCTCCAGCATTTAAGGCCAGTTCCTAGACTTCATTAACATTTTTTGCTTTGACCATGATTCTTTTATTATTGTTTTTTATTCTTGAACATTTTTACCAATGTTGTTTATTGTTGTTGTTGTTGTTCTATTCTATATGTGCCCCTATTCTCATGCCTTATGTGTTCTGTCCAGCCTTGGTAACTTCATTGGTAGAAGTGTGGAGAAGGGATAAACAAACACATTGATATCTCCTGTGTAGCTTTGATGAAAAAATTAGGTATCCCAAATCTACTAGTAAATAGGATAGTCTTAAAGGTAGGAAATCCTTTCTTTTTGCCCCATCCCTATGCTTCAACTTCTTTTGCAACTTAAATATGGGTTATTTACATCTAGCCCTGTATCTATGCAATGGTGCCTTGTGACCTTGAGCTAGAAGCTAGATTTGCTTCTTCAAAAGCAAACAAGAATAGCTGTTATTCACTGTCTGTTCATTTTTTATTCTTATTGTTTATTTTGCTATTTTAACATTTTCAGTCATCTAATCCAGGAGCAAAATCACCATCATACAGTTTACATTACCAATATAAAACCATGAAAAACAAACCAGATAATAGACAAACACTTTGTGTTTTATAGTCTGAAATCTAGTTCATTAACTGTCAAGCAAAGAGAAAACAAGTTTGCAGAGTTCATGTTGGAAGAATGTTTAAAAAGTAAAAAGGACTACATTTGTCTTAATGTATTTGTGGTGACTACTTTGATCAAATGCTACTAAGCATTTGTTATATTCTATTCTTGTTCTTTGACACACGTTTCAACCCTGAATCTTAAAATGTCATAGCTTTATAAAATAAGGGGGGAAAATCCTTTACTTCACTAGCATTATTGTCTTGGAATTGGGAACATATGAGCCCACTATACAAAAGCTTGGAGAGAATGCTGTCTACTCTCTAATGCTCAGATCCTGCTCAAACATACCTGCAAGCTTAACTTTTTGCACATCAACAATACCATTGACTTGGTGTGAAGAAAGGAAAAAAAAAAACCCTGTTCAACCTCACAGCAGCTGAAGAAAATAAAGCACCTGCCTAGCTGGAGTCAACAATGATGGGAGATGGGGAGATGCTGTGGGAGCCGTGCTTCTTTTTGGTCTGAACTGGACCACTCAACAGCTGCACAGGTATTTCTGGCCTCCTGCTGAGAGCAGGAGATGGGCAGGACGTGCTCCATGGGGAAGCAGCAGTGTGGGAGCTCTAAGATGCCAGGAGAAAGACCCTAAAGACCGGAGAGCCAGCAGCCTCTCTGCCAGGGATCTCAGAGGAGCCCTGGTAAGTCGGGAAATGCAGGTTTTAAGCCTGTGGCTGGGAAGTGGCAGGAGCCTGCTGGGAACCCCACCAGAGAACGAGTCATCCATGAGGGAAGCGGCCACAGTCCTGTTTTTTTCCTTCTTTTATTTGCATTTGGCTTTCCTGGGGGGGGGATGCTTGGGTTCTGCTCCAGCATTGGGATGAAGGGAAAGAGGTGGGTTCCTGGCTAATTGTTCATGACTTAGAGACTCCTGCAACCTGGGTGAAAACCCCAGGGCTGGGCCCCACACTGAGGAGAGGTGAACCCAGCTGAGGACTTTATCAATTAGTTCTTTTTTTTGGTGACAAGAGACGGGCCCTGCATGGAGAGGAGAGAAACTCTACAGCCCTCTAGAATGATGTATGTTGTGGTGGGAGGACTCTGCCTATGAGCTACAAGGCCAAGAGAGCCAAGAGACTTAAATAAGTTCCAAGTTGCCTGTTTTGTATTGCTCTTCAGTTCTTCTTATGTACCTGATACCCTGGTGGGGCCAAGGCAGCCATCATACATTGGAGATGGGCTCAAGACAAACACAAGCCTACAAAGCTGAAGAAAAGAAAGACATCACTCAGTGAAACTCAAGTATGAGATCAAAGCTTTCACATCAGGGTGTTGCAAGGACAGGGTGTAAGGAAGGTTGAAGGTCCAAAAGAAGAGACATGCCTTGCCCATCCAAGTCAATCTTCTGTAGAACTGAACACCTCCCAATTAAAGTATCATTCAACATCAAGTTGTGGCAGGAGAGAATCAGGTGGACCCCCTCCCTCCCTGCAATGCGACTAGATTGGGTGAACTCGTGTCCCAATGGCCCAGTCCAGTTGGGCACAGGGCCACTGTGGCCTGCAGATGTACCCTGTACTACGCTGACACACTGATGGAATTATTCCCATATGTAAAGTTTAGCAGGTGCATAAATGCTTGCAGGATTGGGGTATAATTCTTCCTTTAGCTCTTTAAGACTAATGGACAAAATGTACTACCTGAGGAAGGGTACCTTGTGCCTAAGATCTCTATATAATTGATCCAATTAAAGATCGTACTGTCCTGTCCCTGTGCCCCCCCTCTCTCCCCCCAAACAAAAAATCCTTGCCTCCCAAAACTAGGATTAGATGGTTAGAAATTATTATAGCTGTATTTCGACCAAGCTCTGACTAGCTAACAGATTATTTAAAGTTTTAGAACAGTGATTCTCAACCTTTTTGGACTCAAGCCCCCTACATAACTTTTGTAAATTGTGGCACCCAATTTATATGTTACAGTGCTTACCTCCTTGCAGAGGGACTGGACAGTGCAGATGGGGAATGTTCTAGGCAAGGATAAGCCTGATCCTGTGCTTCTCTGCTCTGTTTATCTGCTTATCTCCTCAAACCCTGCGAAGGATCTGGTGGTACAACAGGGTGCTCTGGAACCCTGGTTGAGAATCACTGGTTTAAAAGCTAGAGTCCAACTTACATAAACATGTAACATAACATATACCTCAACATGTTAAGAGAAGGATCTAGCAGTGCTGTCAGATCACAGATTCCCTATGAGTCTGCGGTGTGACAGCCATACAAAAGGCAAATGTGGTTTTGAGCTATATCAATAAGACCATTAGGGGCAAGACACAGGAGGCGATAGTGCTTCTTTTCCCAGTAGTGCTTAGGCCCCATCTAGAGTATTGTGTGCCATTTTGGCTCCACATTTTAAAAGAACATGGAGAAATTAGGAAGTACAGAGGTGAGTGACAAAAATGATAAAGGGCTTGGAAGGCAAGTCTTAAGAGAAGAGGTTGAAAGAAACAGGCATGTTCAGCTTGCAGAAAAGGTGATCAAGATATAATAGCAATCTGAAAATATCTGAAGGGTTGCTATAAAGAAGAAGAAGAACATCTTTTCTTTCTTGCTAAAAAGAGAAGGAAGAGTAGCAATGTCTCGAAGTTGCAGCAAAGTAGGTTTAAACTAGACATTAGGGGGAAAAACTTCTTCACTGTTAGAACAGAGGCAGTGGAATAGACAGTCTAGGGAAGTTATGATATCTCCATCCTTGGAGGTATTCAAGAAGAGGTAGAACAAGTTACTTCTAGCTATGTTTCTTCTGTACTCTGGGTATTTCCCATGCATCTGGGCTTTGCTGGAAGGAATTGTTTGTTCCTCTCCTGCTGCTACACATCATTGGGGAGGTGTTTTGCCTTCCTCAGGTGCCATGGGGGGTTGGCTGCAGCCAAAACTGGAGATTTTGACTGGAATGTGTCAACATTCCTATTGGGGACTGAAACCTAGAGATTCCTGGCCGGAGGGCCTAGCCTGTCCACCAAGGATTGGACCCATTGCCATATTTGGGGTTAGAGAGGAATTTATGATCTCCTTTTCAGTCATTGTATGTATAAGTTCCATTGAAATCAATGGTACTACTTCAATATATGCCACCTGAGAATCAGCCCTGTATTTGGATAATGAAAATTCTTTAGTTTCTGCAAAAATATTTATGGCTTTCACAGTAGACTAAGGAGAGTGAAAGTATAAGTAGCAGTAACATCCACAACCCAAAGAAAATTTTTCAGGTTTGTATATTATGGTATTGCCAAACCTTGATTCACAACTTGACAACTCCAGTTAAAGATTGTTCTAATCTATTGTGTGCAAGGTGTGATATCCTATCATAAAAAGCTGACATTTTTTACACTGATGCAAAAAAGCTTATTGTTTGTTTATCATTGAGAAGTATTTTCAATTGTCAGGAAAGAAATATGGACACATATGCATGTGCATGCACTGGCTGAACATTTGGGTAAGAATAACTTAGGCAACTATAAGTTGCTTCTCACTCACATAGTTTACTTTTTTCATTTTGAAAATTTTCAGCCAAGGCTTTTTTTTAAATATTTAAGACAAGTAAACCATCTGTCATAAATTATAGAAATTGAATATAAATAAAAGAATGCTTGGTGTATTCAGGGGGAAATCACATGCCAAACTTATCTGTGGTTTAGGCAGCAGGGACACTTTAGATGTCAGGAACACAAAGCAGGGAAAGCAGTTGGTTTGGCCAGGACACATTTTGCTGTGTATGGTGTGTCTTACTGGCTGGCCTGACTTAGGACATTATTAAGCAATTTGGGCTCGATCATCATTATGCTCCATGAAGAATTTAAGGAAGATCTTGACTTGAGCCTATTGCAAGAGGAGTCATGCTGTGCCATTCGGTATAAAAATATAATCAGTCTTATGCCACTGGCACATTGAAACACCTAGTGGGATAAGCCGGGCATCGATGTTCAAGGTTTTATATAAGGTAACAGCTGCTTTGGTCAGGCAGTTAATTAAATATGTTAATTTTCCATACAACCAACAGTAGTGACAACAGATCAAAGAGGGATTTTATGACATTTCAGGGTTCCCTAATGTGCTCAGGACGATAGATTGCACCCACATCATCTTTCATGCCCCTTCACAACATAAAACTGCTTTTCCCCTTTGGAAATAACCTCATTCTTTGACTCTGCAAATATCGTACATGCTTTGGTACTACTTACTGAATACTGCCAGTTGTCCCAAGTCCAGTCTCGAAAGGCTGTTTGGGTCTTTTCCCATACTGATGTTGAATTAGTTAGAAAACACAACTCATTTAGAAGGAAAAAAGTATTTTTCCTTTTTCACTTCTCTCATGCAATTCTTATGAGACATCTTAGTGAATTGGTGACACTGAAATATAAATATACCTTGGATATAAATGGATATTGCATTCTTCAGATTTGGAATAATAGAATACTACTTCCTTGTTCTCAGCTGTCTAGTTTGTTATTTAATTGTTACAAGAAGGCACATTATATTTTCTTTCTACTTTGTATCTTTCCCATGCAAATATTTTGGGAAGAAGGAAGCTAAGTGGCAAGGTACATAAAGGAGTAGAACAGCATATAGATGAAATTATGTTATAGCTTTGTGTAATTTTACTATATTACCCATTTTCCCCAAACAAAGTATATCGTGTGAAGAAATGTGGAGGAAACTTAAACACTATGACTAACTTGTCTATTAGTCCTTAAGCTACATTGTTGGCCTACAATTGATTAGGTAGTCAGTAAAAGTATATTCTTTTCCTGAATTTGATGTATCAATTTTGATGGGTGACTGATTTTCTGGTGTATCATATTGAATCACATCAGGCAAAATATGTCAAATTGTGGTTTGTCCTGTCACATTAAGTTGTAGCAACAGAAATTTAGGTTAGATATTAGGAAAATCTTTCTCACAAGGAGGATAATGAAGCACTGGAATAGGTTACCTAGAGAGGTGGAGGAATCGCCATCCCTGGAGGCTTTTAAGACCAAGCTAGACAAACCTTGGCTGGGGTGATACAGTTTGGGATGGTCCTGATTTGAGCAGGGAGTTGGACTAGATTACCTCCCGGGGTCCTTTCCAACCTTATTTTTCTATGATTCTGTAATCGAGATGGAAGTAATCTATTTAACATGATGTAACATGATACGATATAGCACAAGTCAATAGGTACAAATTAAAGGGAAAGTTTATAGGTGATGATCTGGGTTCCAAAAATGTTATTACAAAGACCCATGGAAATTTCAATGAAGTTACGTTTTCAAAAACTCCCAACACATTGGGCACATTTATACAAGATGCCTCAATGTGCAGTGGACTGTTCTGCTGTGCATTAGTACATCATGGCAAAAACAGTGCCAATGCACAGTATAATTAGTCTACTGTGTATTAAGCATCACAAAAAAGTTTCCCTTTGCTACTGTGCATTAGTGTGGGCCAATGAACCTTTATGTAGTACCTCATATTAGAGATACTATACATAATACACAGTACCAAAGGTGCATTAATGAGCATGTAGACATGCCCATTGTGTAACAGATTTGAGGAAATGTTGGATTCAGGATGTATCAGTGAAAGAACTAAACATAGGCCTTGGGATAGATTGATCAGTAACATCCTTTTTTTTTGTCTGTTTTTTCCTAAGATTGGTGAACTTTTTCTGTTTTTAAGAAAATTTTTGAGTAATCTTTGGATTACTCCAAGTGAAATGGCAGTAGGTAAGTATTGCAGTCATGATTAGAGTCAAACTGTGGGCTCAATGACCCAAGTCAGTTCTTAAGGGGAAGACTTGCTGGAAAAGATGAGTCTTATATTTTGCCTCAGCATTACATTGTATCCTGTAGTTTGTAGGCCCAACTGTAATTTCAAGAAAGACTTCAAGGTCTGTTCTCAAATAGAATGCACTGCTGTAGATGAGACCTCTCTTTGAAAGGTTAAAGGTGTAATCTCCTAAACCACTTCAGGGAAAGTAAAATACAATATTTGCATGCCATGTGAGCTGTATCTTGACAATTAGAATATTTTGTATCCTTTCAGTTTTGGACATCAGGAGTGCAATTTTTGTGATTATATTAGTATAATGATATAAATCCCCTAACATTGTTGATCCCACGAAACAAAATGAAAATCTAGGTGACTGACATGATATTCAACAAGGCAAAGAAGAGTGTGACTTCCCTTTTTACACACTTCTCTTTCTACTCTTTAAACTATAATACTCCAGTTATAATTTTCTTAAGTGCAGAGTTGTGCATGGGAAGAAATAACTTGTACACACATGATAATAGGCTCTACATTACTTGTTACTATTCAAGAAAGAAATCTTTGAATTATTGTGAATACTCTGAACACACCAACCCAGTGTTGAAGAGCAGTCAAAAAACAATAGAATATTATAAAAGGAATTGAACCCACCATCCCCCTGAAAATGTATTATGCCACTGTATAAATTCACAGGATACCCACCTCCAAAAGAATACAGAAGAACTGGAATGTACAGAGACTAGGACTTCTTCTGCCTCTGAATGCAAGAAAAATTAAGGAGACAGATCAGGCTGGATAAGCCCTGTATATATACTCTTCTTCTTAGCATCCAGTCTCTATCATTGTGAAATAAAGAATATTGGGCTAGATGGACCTGTGCTCTGATTCAGTATGATACTTCTTATGTTCTTATAAAGAAACAAATAGTGGGCATGTCTGTGCATGCAGTTAGTGCACCTGAATAGTCTCTGGCACATTTCTTACCAAAGTTTATTGCTCCTGGGTGTACTGTTTGCATACATGGCCAGGACCGCAGCATGTTGAGTCAAGGCAGAGCAGCCGTGACTGGCAAGGGAACCTGGGGGAAAGCCTGCTAGCCCACAGCAATGCCAACCAAGCTCAGCATGCTGTGAAGGGGCTAGCTGGGGCATGAGCCAGCCATATCAACCCTTGTGCCTTAGCCAACCCTGTCACCAACTACACACGTAATGCAGTGGAGTAAATAACTCCTACAGCAGAATTAATTAGTTTATTCCATCATAACAGCACAGAATATGTAGATGGTGATATTTTACTATAGGGCTAATTAGGCAACTGCAGTAAACATCTCATGTAGATGCAACCACTTAGACCATGTCCTCAGCAGAAGTAAACTGGAATAGCGCTATTGGGTTTAATTAGGTTATGCCTATTTACATCAGCTAATGTCCTGGGGGTTGATTCACAAGGGACTTAGGGACCTATGTGCCACTTTAGGTTATTTGGTTGCACAAGACACCATATGCTAGCTTTCAGGGCTCCCAAATTTCCCTTTATATTCCATATTTCAGTGGGTAGAATATCTCAATGACACTAAGCAGAGAGCAGTCGCTCTGGGATAAGCAGCTCAAGTGTAGGACCACTTTGAAGAGGCTTTTCTCTGTGTTAGTGATTAGGAAAGCTGATTGGTGCTACAGGGTGTCTTTACGTGTGCTCTGGGCTGGTGGCAGGGGTGCTTTAATTAGAGAGGCTCTTGGGAGCTACTCTAATTAAATCACCTGCAGTACCTCATGCATTGTGTCCCACACTTCAAAATGGTGGCAGGGCTGCTTTAACTAAAACTTGTTCAATGAGGTTTAATGTGCCACCTCTACTATTTTGAAGTGTGGGGGTACTGAATACATGAGATGCTAAGGCTGCTGGAGCATGCTACTTGCACACTCCAGCAGACTCAATTAATCAAGTCTGCTCTGATGTGTGCTAATTACCATGCATCAGAGCAGGCATCCAGCAAGTGTGTAGGTGCCCACAGTGCTTGCCTAGTGTCTGGTGTGTGTATTTTGGGTTTCTCCTTCTGCCATTTGGTGGTGTGTGTTTGCGTTCTTGCTTTCTCTCTTTCTTTTCTTTTCTTTTCTTTTCTTTTCTTTTCTTTTCTTTTCTCATCTCATCTGGAGTGAATGAATAACAGGGTTTGCTCTGGGTAGAGCTGGTTTAGGTGAATGAGGGGTGAACATTAGGATAGACAGCCTTATAAAGAGGCAGCCCCCAGCAGACTGTGTTGGCAGTGAACAGAGGGCAACAAAAAGAGAGGGCATTTGGTTAGGGAATTCACTGTAGAAAGGAACCACAAAGCAAAAGACTGCTCGTGTGTGAGCATGTGCAAGGGCCCTGTTGTGTGTTTTTGGCATGCAGATTCTTGTGGTGTGACTCTTTTCCCATTTCCCCCCACTCTTCTTTTCCCCTCCTTATAGCTTAGGTGTGCTCTGGAGAGCAAAGGAGGCACAAATAGAGTCTAGGTCAGCTGTTGGAGTCTGTTGCTCCAAGAGGGTCAGGAGCACTTCATCTGCCCTAATTATAAGCTAGTATCTGCCATAGAGGAGAAGGTTTGAAGATTGGAGGCATGGGTATCCATGCTGAATTGCATCAGAGACCAGGAAGGTTATTTGGACAAGAATTATGAGAGGCTGGTAATGGGCAATGAGGAGAAGTGACTACTCAAAGAAGGACAGTCCCCAGAACTGAAGAAGAGTGGACTGAAGTCAGTAACCACTTGCAAGCATGCTGTTCAGTGAGGGTGGACATCATAGAGGACATTCCATTTTTCTGCTACTCTGTCCTCTAGTGATATGAAACCCAACACCTTTCTGAGAGCATAAAGGTGTCTGGTTTCATATCAGTAGAGGACAACTGGACTGTGCTCTATGATGGCCACCCTAGCTGTGGTAGAACTACTGAGGAAAAGGCAAAGAGGACATCTACAGGCATGAGGCAGAGGAGGCAGCAGCCTAGAGAGCAGGAAGTGAAAGGCCCCAAGAACAGGGACTACTGCACCAAGAAGGAAGAGAAGAATGGTGGTGGTTGGTGACTCCCTTCTTCAGGGAACAGAGGCACTAGTTTGTTGCCCAGATTTGAGGGCCTGGAAGTTGTGCTGCCTACCTGGAGCCTGAATTCAGGATGTCATAGAGAGCCTGCCAAAGCGCTTCCATCTTTCAGAACACTTCCCTTTTCTTCTTGTCCATGTAGGCACCAACAATGCTACCAGAATGTCACTGAGCAGATCAGAGGTGACTGTGAGACTCTTGGCAGGAGGATTAAGGAGCCCAGAACACACGTGGTATTCTCATCTATTCTTCCTGTGGAAGGCAAGGGTCCAAGCAGAGACCATTGTACCCTTGAAGTGAACGTGTGGCTGAGACAGTGGTGTTGGATGTGAAGGCTTTAGCTTCTTCAACAATGAGTGGATTGTTCTGGGGGGAGGTCTGCTGGCAAGAGATGGGACACATCTGATGAAAACAGGGAAGAGAATCTTTGGGCATTCTCTGACTAACTTTAGTAAGGAAGGCTTTGAGTTAGGTTTCATCAGGGATGGTAATCTGTTCCAGTGTTTTACTAGTAAGAAAATTCTTCCTAAAATCTAACCTAAATTTCCGTTGCTGCAATTTGAGACCATTGCTTCTTGTTCTGTCAACTCTGATTTCTGATCACTGAGACAGGGTCTGAGTGTAAGGTCCATACCCGTGTTAAATGGATTACATCAGGTAGCCATTTTGAACCCAACTGTTCTGGGTCCTCTGTTAACAAGCCAGGGGGAACTCCTAACTGAAGATATAAAGAAGTCAGCACTACTCAACAGCTACTTTTCCTTCACAAAACAAAAGCTGCAACAAGACACTAATAAGAATTATCTGGATAAGAAAAGAGGGCAAATTGAGGGAGGAGATAACAAAAGAGATGATTAGAGAGCTTTTGCTGAGTTTGAATGAATTCAAGTCAGCAGGGTCAGATGAAGAAATTGGCAGCGAAGATCTCTGAGCCCTTGGCTGTGATCTTCATGAAGTTGTGGGAGACAAGCAAAGTAACAGAGGACTAGAACAGGGCCAACATAGTGCCTCTCTTCAAAAAAGGCAAAAAGGAGAACCTAGGGAACTACATACCGGTGAGCCTCATCTCAACACCTGGGAATCTATTAGCGTATACTCTGAGTATGTGCTGAGTGGTGAGATGATCCAAACTCTGAAAAGGAGTGGACTTAGGTTTCATCTTCTTTTTTGTCATTTCTTACTAACTTGGCTGGCTGAATGTTCAGTGTACTGTTTTCTGTGAATCCTTTTCTTTGGGCCTCACTATCCTTACATGTTGCCAAGGAAGACTAGTCACCTAGCTCATGACTGTGGATTCAGCTGAAAGGTAGGTCAGCAACAAGGTAAGCATTCGATTGCTGAACCTATGTTCCCTTTGTGGATCTGGTTCTTTTCGGTGTGTATTTTCCTAAGGTAATACTATTATTTTAATTCTATCTAACTTTTCAAGATGTTGTAGAGAAACTTAAACTGAATGTTTTAAAGTTCTTTAATCTGTGCTGCATATGCCTGAAGAAAAAAAACAACTTCCATAAATTTTAACTTTATTATTACACCTGTTGAAAATCACTATTGCAAGTTAGGTGTGAAAAGTTTGGTGTACTCTAGTAAAAACACGTACATGCCAGCCTGGACACAAGTGCATCATTGCTGCTATAAAACAGACACAACTGCTTTGGTGACATTCACTGTTACTGTACGTTGACAAGTTCTCATTTAATTTACTACATATGGTTCTATGTCTCCATAGCTACTCTTGTGAATTCATTATTCATTAAATAAGTGATGAATTTACTCAAATATTGCAGCCACATGGCCAACACAAATGCATTCTAATATTATTAACACATTGCCAACTTGCAACTCTTCGAAGTCTGAGTAAATGTTTTGACAAGAAGAGGCAGTAAGAACAAATAAGTAGTAGCAGTCTAGATGAAGTTCAGCCATAGTTCTAACAGCTTTAAAGTCTTAACAGTGTTTTCACTGGGGCAGTACCAGATAAATTGCTCTTCTCTGTGCATACAAGAGACTAAAATTCCTTTGAAAGTTTATAATTTCTCATGGGAAAACACAACATAAAAGTTACTTTTATTCAGAGAAAAACAATGCCATATTTTCCTGTCAACCTTTGCTGTTGGGAATTTCAAACTTTTTGCATTTTTTCCCTGTGATTCTTTGTTGACCCAAGGGACAGGCGGTTGCAACATAATTTACTTTCAATGTGTCTCTGCAAATCATTGTAATACTGTCTATTGCTAGTGAAAAAAAATGCTCTCAAGTTGGACTGAGAACCCACTTTTCCTAGCCTAGGACAACAAAAGAAAACAACACCCCCCCTCCATTTTACACGAGCAGCACTGAAACAGACGTGCACAACACACTTTAGGAGGATGAAACATACAAGTTTATACTTAATGAGTAAAACGATGTGTTGAATGTGATTTAAATTAACAGTGTAGAATGTATGGGGCATAACACATCTTAATGGAAGGTTGTACATTGCTAAGGAAACGAAAGTTCATGGTCTTTTTTTTGAGGTGATAACATTTTTTCCTTGTGGCTTTAAAGCCTGTTGTTGTCACCTTTCCTGTACACAATTAACTTGGTTGTCTTGGATTAGGTAATTTAAACATCACCTCTCATAAAAATCCTAGGAACTTGTAGAGTCTTTCAGCCTCCCTTTTTGAGACTGCTGCTAATATCAAGGCTCATTCAGTTTTACATTAGAACTTGATGACTTGCACATTGGTTGAACCTTCACCTTTTACAACCTTAATGGGGATTTATTAGCTATTTCACAGTGTGTAAATTTGAATCTAGGTCAGATGAGGAAGAAAAATAGGGCAAATCTGGGCCTTAAGTATAACCTGCATATAATATATCAGAGTAAAATAAAAGGTGCAAAATTAAACAGATGATTAAAAGTGTCTAGGGCAGTCTGAGGTTTGAAAAAAGAGCTTGATAAATTAGGGGTGTATGTAGTCCATTGGAGTTCAAACTCAGGTGACTGGTGAAAGTCTGGTTTCCACACACATTCAGCAGATTAAGGAGTTAAAATAGCTTGTTAACCTGTTTCTACTGACTGTCCACAAGAGGAAATGTAACACAGGTGTGTTTGATATTAACAAGATTAAAGCTTTTGTCTACCATCAAATGGCCACCACATTAAAGCTGTTTTAATGAGGTCTTGGAAGATAATGAATGTAAGCTTCTAATTCACTACACAAGCAACAGCCTGACCCCATTCTGACCTCTGTGCAGCCAGGTATCTAAAACAACATATTAGTCATGCTTCCACCAAAAGATGTGATTGTAATGAAACACTCACAACCTGCTTCAATTGTCATCTACTAAAAGTGTATCTGGTTCAGGGGTGTGAACCTCTCTGATCAATACCCAGGAAAAGTGGTTTCAGGTGTTCTCTGCTTGAACAGAATCGCACCTAACAACAATTATAAGAAGCATGCCAAAAGGAAATAACAAAGCATCCTGTGAGGGGAAAAAAAAGGCTTTTTTGGGTGACGGGGAAGGTAGAATAGAGTTGGGAATGAGTAAATCTTACAAATTATGAATTCTGCTCAATGCTATTATTCTTTCTGCTAATGAGGAAGTCCAAAGATGTAGTGGATTAAGGTTTTTGTACCCTTTTTTACTTTGTACAATTGTGCAATTCAGTCGTCTGTGTATCTGCACTCTTGGTAAATAGAGGATATACCTTAGGTTAGATGCACTTCATATAATAAGCTCAAAACAAAAATAAAATAAAGATCCTGAAAGGTTCCCCAAGCCAGATTTATTTTGGCATGTATGTGCAGGAAACTATGTACTGTAGCAAGTTTTAAATACTGTATTTGGACACTAATTCTCAGCTGCCGTCATCAGTTTGCTGACAGCCATCTGCTTGGACCCTGCTCCTTCCTCCCATTCAGCACCGTTGAAGTAAAATATTGACAGAAACAACTTCTGCAGCAAAAGTGGAAAAGTTAATAACATAATTGATGTCATATAGGATTTTGCTCTAATGTCCTGGAGTGCTCCAGCAAATTAATTTTACTCATGTCCTAATTTAGATGTGCCCCTCCCTATTAAAAATGGGAAGGTATACAGCCAGCTTTCTAAAGATATTATTGGATGTGAAGGTGAAGCCTGCAGTTTTAAGTACTAAGTGGAAAGTATATATAATTTACTTCTAATGTATACTGCACAGAAAAACTGAATGAACTGGTATGTATAAAGTCTGTCAGTCCAGGGTAAAGGAGATTGCCACCCTGCTATGTTGTTGTGGGCGAATAAGGCTCCAGTTGCACACATTACATATTGCTATGTTTCAAATTTACCTGAACAAGCAACTAGAGTAGAGAATATAGAAAATCTGAATGATCCCTACATAGTGTAAACTACAGAAGAGAGCCTGATAGCTTAGAAACTACATCTTATGGTGCTGCAGCCTTGCTTATTAGGGCTGTGTGAAACTTCACTGTTTCATTTTGATGCTGTTTCGACTCATTTCGAGCTTAAAGCAGCAAAATTGAAATGAAATGAAGGGTTTCAAATCAGCCTCAAAACAAAATGAGGTCAGTCAAAATGTCTTGAAATGTTTCTAGTTTCAAAGCTGAAGCTGAGCTTGCCTGCAGGAAACAAAGTAAAGAGAGGGAAGGGGAAGAGCGGGGAAGGGGTGCTCTCATATTGACTGCGTAGCTGGCCAGTGACTGTGATCCTTCCCTGAGGTCCCTTCCAATCCCAGTGGTCTGGGGGAGGGACAGAAAAACAACATAAATGGCAGCATTGTTTGAACTGGCCTGCTTTCTGCCTTGGGGTCTGACAGTTACTGACCTATCTTCCAGCAGCTCAGGAGTGTTAGACACAAAGGCTATTACTAGCATTGATTTGAATAATTTCCCACTTGCTAGCCTAGCCTAGGAAGTGGGATTCAACAATACCTTTTGCTTTCTTCTAGACCCTTTTATTTTATTATTATACTCATTGATTTATTCTTTGAATTTTATAATTATATTGGATATTACACTATTGCATTTATATAGGAAAGGAGATGCATTTATATTTTACTTCTATATATTTATACCTTGCAGCATATACTACACCACACCTTATAGAATTTTTATAGGAACACAGATACATTTATATATTTGTATAAAAACAAGACACTATGAAACACCATGAAGCATGGTGGAAAGGCAGCTGGCAAGCCTTCAGGGAGGGGCAGAAGAGTGGGTAGAAGGAGAGGTGTAAGTTGCTTGCCTGGCCCTCCCCCCCCCCCCCCCCCCCCCCCCCCCCCCCCCCCCCAAGAAATGAGACAGCTTCTTTCCTACAGTTAGCAGGAACAAGCCTTCCAGAAGCAGCAAGGAGAGGGGAGTAGTGCCAGTGCTACTGCCTGTGCCTGAGACTGCATCCCCTCCAAGAGCACCGGCCATAACTCCCCCCCACCCCAACATGACAACAAGCAGGAGCACCAGCATCAATGTGACAATCTTCTCCACCCCCATTTCACTTCCCATGCTGAGCCTTCCAGTGCCAGAGGAAGAGCTGGAGCTGGAGCTGGATCCAGGTGGATCCAGATCGAGCTCCAGCAAAGAATTTCCAGCAAAGGAAATTCTGGGGAAGGAGGAGGAATCAGCTCCACATCTCTCAAGTTTACCCTAGAGCCAGGTCTTCTTCCCCAGAAGGCACTTTGGAGGAGGCTGAGGTAGAGGTTGTGGAAGCAAGTGGCTCAGCTGAGTCCTCTCCTCCTGTTCTTGTGCCTCTGCCTGCTGAGCAGGGGGAAATTGCAGCATCCACAAATGCACCTGCAGCCCAGAAGCAAGTGGGTAGTGTGGTCTGGGATCATTTTGAGCCAGCATATGACCCCACATACACTATCTGCCTGCACTGCTGAGCCAAAACCAGCCAGGGCAAAGGAACAAAACACATGAGCACCATGGAGATGCTGATATATCTCTGCAGGCACCAACCCCTTGCTCCTCCTCAGCTTGGCACCAGTGGGAGCATGCTCAAAGGAAAGTCCCCCTCTCACTCCAATGCCCCATCCCCTTGAAGCAGAGAAAGGCCACCCTGGAACAGTGGGGCAAAGGCGGATAGAAAGGGGAGCGCATTGCAAGGACAAACAAGATCACCCACAGCACTGGGGAGATGCTTGCTGTCGATGGCCAGCCCTTCTCCTTAGTTGAATGGTCAGGGTTTAGGCAGCTCATGGCACTCGTGGCCCCATCCTACCAAGTGCCTGCATGGACCACCTTCAGCAGGATGGTGGTACCCTCCCTGTATGAGGCATGCAGGGAGTACTTGAGGGAGGAGCTGTGTAAGGCAGGTCCACAGGTGGCCTTATACTTTGCCTCAGACATCTGGAACAGCCGGGGTGGTGATCACACCCACCTGTCCCTCACACGACACTGGTGCGACCAGTCAGGCCATTGGTAGGCTCTCCTTCAAGCTGTGGTGATGGATGAGTCCAACACAGCAACACAGATCATGGGTGCCATGAACCGCTTGGTGCAGGGGTGGCTCATTGGGCAGGGTGAGCTCACCCATGGGTTCACAGTCACCAACAATAGGGCCAATATGGTCAAGGTGGTCCATGATGCCAACTTTGTTGGCATCCCCTGTGTGACACACAAGTTCCACCTCATTGTCAGGGATTTCTTGGAGGGGGACAGGGCTGCTGGTGATGGTGCCAGCACCACCAGCATGCTCATTTACAAATGCAGGAAGGTAGCAGGCTACTTCCACCAGAGCATCAAGTAGGGCAAGATGCTGTGGGACAACCAAACAGAGCTGAACATCCTGCAGCACAACATCATGCAGAATGTGGAGACTTGGTGGAACTCCACATACCTGATGCTCAAGAGGCTGGCAGAGCAACAGAAGGCCATCCATGAGATGGCCTTGCTTGGGGAGATTGGGATCAGTGGCCCCCATAACAGAGCTGAGTGGGATACCATCTCCCATTCTTGGTGGTCCTCAAGCCCTTCGTTGAGGCCACTGAGACCCTCAGTGCTGGTGATGCCCTCCTTAGCCAGGTGATCCCCATAGTGAAGGAACTTTAGAGCCAAATGGAGAGCTTCCAGGGGATCAGTGTTCCTGGCTGGGGCAAGCCACTGTCACCAGATGTTCAAGCACTGGTAAGGATGCTGAAGGAGGGCATCAGGAAACAGCTTGATCCCTTGTGGTTCAGGACGGTCCATGTGCTGGTTGCCATGTGTGACCTGAGGGTGAAAGGCAGTGTATGCAGCATCCATAGCCTCAATCAGTGGACAAAGGTGCTGGTGAAGAGAGTCAGAATGGTGGGGGGGACATGGAAGAGGGGGAGCCACTGTTCCATGCTAACATGTCATCCACCAGCCAATCTCCTCCTCCAACACAGGCACTGCCAATGTGGGCAAAGAGCATGGCCTCCATGGTAGGGTCCAGAGCCACCAGACGCCACCATCAGGCAGGTAGTGCTCAGGCCTTGGTGGCTGCCTATATTGCTGAGGACGTGGAGCCGCTGCTGTGCGACTCTTGGCCTACTAGGCAAGCTGCATCCAGATGTGGCTGCATCCAGCCACAGATGCCTGGGAACACCTGTCCTGTTCACCAACCAGTGTTCTGAGTGAGAGGGTCTTCAGCATTGCTGGGGATGTAGCGACACCCCACCACACCTGCTTGGATCCTGATTTGATGGAGCAGCCAGTATTCCTGAAGGTGAAGCTCCTGCTGCTGGGGTTCCTCAAGCTCTAGGTGCAGATGGAGTGAGTGCCACCCCCCTCACCTATTTCCTTTTTTAATTTTTTTAAAACCATTTAATGCCCTGCTCTCAGATCTGGAAGGGTCGCTCACTGCATTACCAGTCAGCAGGAGAAGAACATGTTCCTGATGAGCTTCTGTGCCAGGATGAACTTGGAGGTATGGACTGGGGCTAGGGGAAGGAGGAATCCCCAAGTCCTTGGCATGACCACTAAAACTGCATTCTGCCAGGGTTGGGGAGGCCTGGTAGGACTGCTGGTGGCACGGCAGCCCCATAAATGCCAGGACCAAGGATCCCCCTGGTGAAAGGCGGGTAGGAGGCAGCATAACCTCCAGCTACCACACTCATGCACACAGTCCTGGCTGGGGAAAGCCCAGACCTGTCATGTCCTTGCCAGGCCTGAGGCTTGATGGTTGCAGTGGAGTTGCATGATCCTGCTGGGAGGAGCCTGGCTGGCAGCTGCAGCATAGCTCTGGGTGGCCCGGTTCTGCTTTTCAGTGGCATGAGCTGCCCATGTGTGTACTGATCCGTTCTATTTTCCCATCATTTTTTTGACCGTGGGATATCTAGGGGTCAAAACCCCCCCCAAAACTCCCAGCCTGCACTTGCAGCATGGAGAACACCTGACTGTATGGTATATGGTACTGTAGACATGTATATGGTACATGCAGACAGATACTGCATGGCCACACTCATCTAGACGTGCCCTAAGATCACAAGCCTCATTCAGCATGTTAGATTTTGATTTCAGGGAATTGTTCAGAACCTAGCTTGTGATGCTTACCAGCTTAATGAGTGTGAGCTATTTAAGTTTAGCACAAAGGTTTGAGTTCTTAACATGAAATGTCATTAAAACTTACACAGGTCATAGGGCAATGCACAATAGTTGAGATTGCCACTAGTTATTAAACAGTGAATACATGCACCCACATATACATCCATAAATATGTATATAATTTATTTATCATACACATTTATAATACATGAATCTTTTATATTTTATGGAGGTACAAAAGCTGTTCCTAAATTCACCTCTGTTATTATATTTCCTGCATGACAAAATGCAGTACTGTAGAACTATCTAGTCCCTATGAACATAAACAGAGTGCCGTATCTATTGTGTAAAATATACATTTTGCAACCGAGTCCTAATATTGCACAAAACACAGGAACATAAAGCTAATTTCTTTTTCTTCTGTCATAATTTTGTGGTGGGAACGGAATCTATCCCATAAGGAAAAATAGTGGCTTTAGCTACATCCTATAACCTATAAAGTTATGGAACTTTATTTATAGCATAAAGTTGTTTCATTCTGCAGTATGTTAATTTTCCTGAAGAAGTCTGAATACTGACACATCTTTTACTTTTTCATTAAAAATATATATATTTTTTTGCAGAAAGGTAATTTTAACAAATTTGTTTTATAAAAAAATGAACAATATGTGTTATAGTTAAGTGTGTGTGTTAATATATGTTGGGTTTTTTAAAATTATCATCACACTTTTCCAAAGATAAAGGAAGAAAAAGGCTAGTGTATATTTTACTAGTTTGTCTAAAATGAAATTATTCTTCTTCTCAAAAAGGTTTATACATTCTTTTTCAACTTCCACATCATTTTTCCTTATTCCACAGTGTAAATTGTGAGGTGACAAAGAGCCAAATGTAGGCCCTCAAATTACCAGAGCCACAATGGCATAAATGAGGTTCTGTGTGAATGTAGAAAGAATCTTCCACTGGGAAGTAGCTTGAAGGGCTGGGACTTTAGACATGAAGCAAGATATTGATGCTGTACAAAGGAGTCAAGGTAAGAATCTGGCACAAGTAGTATGTTTTCTCAAGTGTGGTAGTTTTAGAGTGATGTTATAGTAATTCCTCCTAGATTAAACCATCTTTATCCATGTCTAGTATTGATTTAATCATCCAGACTTGCTATGCAGATAAAGTGAATGGTAGTTACTCTTAGAAGCAAAGTAATTTTAGGTTTGGTGATAGCTGAGTTCTTTCCAAACTATTTCAGATATTGCATATTCAGTTAAATACTATTGCGTTAGGCCAAATTCAGTTACAATACAAGTGTGTATCTTTTGTTGAAATTCTGACCACTATCTGAAATACTGAAAGGTAGACCTTGGCTACAGACAGACATTAGATATAAACCGGTTTAAGTGATCGTAATTGGTTTAAACCTGTAACAGAACAGATGTGCAGTGCATGTAAACCAGTTTCAAAATGTCCAAAACTGGTTTGAGAGAAACCTGGTTGAATGTAGTATCAGACTTAACTGATTTGGCTCAAACCAGTTTATGCAGTCTGTCCCAGACCCCTTGCTGATTTAAGATAAACCAGACACCCCCAGCATCTCGGCATGCTCTCTGGGCTGGGCTCTCTGCTTCAGCCACAGGGCTGCCCCTGCCCCTCTGTTCCCTGGCTGTAGCAGGGACTGGCCCTAGCAGAGACACCAGCTGGCATGGCCCTTTTAAGGCAAAGTGGGCAGGGAGGGGGTTAATTCTTCCCTCCTTTCCCTCTTCCCCCACCGCAGCCAGTGTCAGTCTGTCTGCTGGGGAGCAAAGGGGAGGGGGCTGCAGCAGTGGCCTCTGGAGCTGGAAGACCCAGCTGCAGGGAAGGGATGGAGGGAGGAATTAACCCTTCTCCCTGCCCTCTTCAACTTAATGGGGCCATGCTGGGTTGGCTGTCCCACAGGGTTGGGAGTTGGGGGAGGGACTCTTCCCCCTCCTTCTCCACCCAGTGTGGGGAGGGAGGGGACTCTGTGAGGTGCTGAATGGGGACTCTTCCTCCTCCCTCTTCCCCTCCCCCCCTGCTGCTGCGGGGCTGAGCATGGGGAGGCCTCCATGTGATGCTGCCCAGTCCCAGAGCAGGGGCAGGAGGAGGCTCTGTTCCATGCTGGGGGGGTGGGAACTCTCTCCCCCTCTCCTCATCCTCCCCCTGGAGGGGCAGTGGGAGTGTGGAGCTGAGCTGGGCAGGGTGTGGGGTGTGTGGGAGGGTGGTGGTGTAGGAACCCTCACACACTTCCCCCATGGCATGTAGCCCCTGCTGCCTGGCAGCAGGAGCAAGTGGGGAGGTCAGGGTGCTTGTGCCTGGCACAGGCGCAGCTCTGGCTAATGCTGCGTGGGAGGGAACAGAGCCTGCCTTATCCCCATGACTCTGCTCCCTGAGCCTGAACCTCCAGCTCCAGCCCTTGCAGCAGGGGAAGTCCCACACTGGAACCAGCTGCTTCTCCCCAGTCCCCTCTCTGCAGGGCTCCACACTGCCAGGAGCAGAGCTGTGGGATAAGGCAGACTCCACTCTTTCTGTAGACTCCGCCATGCCTGAATCAGGCATGAGCGCCCTGACCTCCCCGCCTGCTGCTGCTGCCATGCAGTGGGGGCTGTACACCATTGGGGCATGCCAGGGGGCTCCTACATGCCCCCACAGAGCCTCCTCCTGCCCTGGGGGGGAGAAGCAGGGGGAAGAGTCCCCATCTGGGGCCAGGCAGCCTCGCAGAGCTCCCCTCTCCACCCCACCATGGGGGAGGAGGAGGAGGGAGAAGAGCCCCCCTCAGCACTGAACAGGGCCCCCCAGTTGGCCCCACAGTGGTGGAGGAGCCGGAGGAGGGGGAAGAGTTCCCTTCTGGGGCTGGGCAGTCTTGTGTGCCTGGATCGCTCCCACATGTCAGGGAGTCGCTGAGGCGGGCCTGCTGGGGCCTGGACATGCCCCCTGCCCCCCCCGCCCTTCTCTGCTCAGCTTCCCTGTAGAAGGGAGGGCCGCACTAGCATCCCTGGGCTTCTAGCTGGAGCCACTGCAGGCATATGTCGGATGTCTAACCACTTGTCAATCAGTTCACTCTCTGCAAGTTAAATGAATTTGCAGAGACTGAATCAATTCAGGCTCAGGCTTTTTGAATGTCTCTTCCTAGCCCTTGAGTTTCCCTTATACTAAAACCTCTCTACACTATTCTGGTCTTTTCAAAGTATTGGAAATGTAAGTTTAATTCCACTTCAAGGCAGCATTGTACAGTAAAAGAAATATACTATGTAAGTGAGAATCAGACAGAAAATGTAACTGTTAACTGATAAAATTTGGGCAAGTTCACATTGTTGCCTGAAAGAGACAGACAGACAGGCAGGCAGACAGACAAAGAGATAATACGCACCTAGTCTTTGTACTTCCAAAGCAAAATCAACACGAAGGTTTCCTGTCTCCCCAATATAAGGTATGGAAGACTAATTAAGGCCCCACAGGATGTGTTCTTCCAAGCATGGCACTGGCCAGAATCTTAGAGAATTAGCTTGAAGTTTTCCATCTGCAGTATATTAAACCTGGAAGCACTCGTGTGCCTGGCATGCACTGATGAAGCTCCTAAGAGAAGTGACAAGGCCTCCCTCAGAGCATTTTGCTAACCTTAAACAGGTTGTGATCTCTGTGGCTTACCCCCTTTTTCAGGACACCTCATAGTATTGTAATGTTTCTTTTTTTATGGTCTGTAGCTGAGGCATTCTTAATAAGCCACAGACCTGAACCACACAAAGAGATAAAACCCTGATAAGGAGAAGTATTACATTGTTTCCCATTCTATACTGCTTTACATTCATCTGATACTGCATCTCTCCAAATTTTTTCATCTAAAGATCCATATGTTTTCACATGTATTTTAGAAACTATTGGGCAGGTGGGCAGCTCTTCCAAAATCAGTGGGCCAAACGTAGGGACTATTAGATATAAAGCTGGCTGAGGGAAGGGTGTTGCAAAGCTAGTGAATTCAAGCCTGGTTATTTTTGCGCCTTCCCCTGACCTATAGTGTGGTTGCACTATCAGTCCCTATGACATGCAGGGGCATGTGCTTGCTGCAGCAAAGGTAGTAGTGGCACAAATTGGTGCTGCTAGTTTTTGCCGCAGCATAAGTCCCTGCATGTGTGCTTTGTGGAGGGACAAATTGCCCTGTTTTAGGCAAACTACCTGTGCCCAACTCCTCCTGGTTTCTGGCCTGCCATGTCTTTTCCTGGTGCTTTTTTTTTCTTTCTTTTTTTGGTACCAGGATTTCCCAGTACAAATTTTGGCCCTGCACTGGAAATTTGCAGAATGGGGTACTGCATGCAGCTTGTGGTGCCACAAACTGCATACCCCTGTTCATTTGGACATGGCCTATCACGCTATGCCTCAGAGGGAATATTCAGTTTAAAATGCACTCTGCATTAGTGCATGCATAGTTCAGATGGTGTCCAAGGAAAATGATTTGATGCTCACTGCTATTCAGCTGGAACACCCACTGCATTTTGCCTTTAAATTTATGCATGTAAATTTTTCTCTGCCAGTTTTTTTCATCTGTATGTTTTTAGGACTGTTTGATAGCATGGGTGTGTGGAGGAGGGTGTATCAACCTCTGATCAACTCATACTGATTGTCAAAGATAAATTCTACAGTATAGTCTGATTCTCTTTTTAACAGAAAACACATTTCTTTTCAAAGACTTTAGAATGATCTTAGTTTTTTGTACCTGAAATAGCATTAGCAAAGGATGAAAGGAGTGGATGAAAACCATGGAATTAATCTGAAGTGTCATGCAAGGCCTGCTCTGAGTTACAGTAGTTCATTGCATCTTGAAAATAAATAAATAAAATCACAGGAGTGACAAACAAATCATAGGAGTGTGCATGTCACACTATGTAGGATTTCATTTTCCCAATATCTTTCTTATAAGAAAATATCCCTTGGATGGAAGCTGAAGGCCTGGGAATATCTTTTCATGTATGTTTGCAGAGTGCCTTGCAGAATGGAGCTGCAATCTGATTTGGGTCCCAGGAAGGTATAGTCACAGCAGTATTCAATTACAACAATACTACATATTGGACATTAGAAAAAAGCAATTTGCAAAGATCCCTATAAACATGCCCTTTTAATGAAAAGCTTTCTTGCCTGCTTAGGTACATTGCGTTCTGCAAAGTTCAGGCCCTTCTTTACTTTAAAAACTGATCACCAGAGGTATAATACATGAATCACCACAGCGAATCTGAGCAAGCTCCCAATTGGCACACCACACTGCTAGCAGGCTGCTCATGTCAGAGCCACAGCACAACTACAGCATGTCAGATCCATGCAACACCAGCTCTCTGGTGGAAAAAGACATTCGTCAATGTCTTATTGCAACTGACGCCTGCCTTGGGAATTTCTTGCTGTAAAATTGTGGCTACAAGTCCAATAAAAAAATCTGCAAGAGAAAAGAAGTCAGTACAGAGGTGTATGCCTCTCTTTCTCTCTGTATATCTAGCTATCTATATATCTATATAGATATATATGTGGAGGGTTGTGCATGTGTATAGATAGATAAATACAGATATATTATTCCCACCGAAGAGTAACATATTAATACAAATTCAGTGTTTGGTGCAACTTCCTAGAAGCCAGTGTACCAAAAGTTACATAAGTCTACCTTGCTCATGATTGACATCACTGGAGAATCTACTCAGGTGGAAAGATTGCTGCTAAATAGTGGACTTTTACAATGAATTAGATTTTTGTGTGACATACATACAATATTAAGGTGGAAGTTGTTTGGCATGGACTTGTCTAATTGTAAGGTCACATCGTTCTTTAATGAGTTTCCTCAAAGTTTATAGTAAGTTTCCCCAGCAACGCAGGTAGGGTTTCATTCAACTCCAGCTGGGGCTGTCATTAAAAGAGGATGGGGTTCCGATTTCTGATTAATGAAAATTATAATTATCTACAGATAAGAGGGAGAGAGGAGCTTCCATATTACTTTAAACAAAGAAGAGTTAAGGCCTTATCTTAACTATGCATTGGCACTGCAATGCGAAATGGTCATGCAAAATTAATTTTTAATGTGTTCAATTTATATTAAAAATTTCTGCAAGTGTGTGAATTTTTTTTTCCAAGGCTGGAGTGCTACTTCATTTACAATATTCCCTGAAGGTGTTTTTTTTAAAGAGACTCTTAAACTGAAGCCATTTTAAGGGTTTTATGAGACATTATGTGAGCTTTCATATGCAAGTTAGTCGTTAAGTACCAGATATTATATTCTGTAATATGCTTAAGTGATATTAGAGGCTGTATATAGCCTGCAGTAATGGCTATTGCTGCTTTTTTAATTTATCAAGAAAATGTTGCTTAAATAAGGAGCAAATCAATGCTGGGGTGTAGAAAATATAAATATAAAGGAAGTTAGCAGTATTTTGTGTGATGTATTTTGTGTGAAGCTTCCAGCTTCACAGTGTCTACTTTCAGTGTTTCTATTGACACAAATGGTAAGTTCCATATATTCAAAGCCTGATGTTTGTTACAAAAAAAAAAGAAAGAAAAGAGAAAAAAGACAAAATTGAAGAGACTGCTACAGAATAATGGGTAACTACTGCTCCTCAGTACTCCTTGATGTATAAAGATGAATATTATGTCCCCAAAAGGGGGAGGAGGGGTGTATAACTGATTCTTGGCATTCAGACAAAATAGCTTCTCACATTCGGACTTAAACCAGTGAAGTCTTTGAGTGTTCAGTCTACAAAAGGAAATATTTTTTGTTAAGCTGGATTCGTTGGTCAAGCTATGAAAGCTGGGATAAAAATCTCACATGGTCAGCAAACTTACTCCATTCTTCTGTATTTTTTTTAAGCGAAGAAAGCGGGGGGAAAAACCCTTTTTAAGCTGAGAAGTTTGTAGAAAGTAAAAAGAAAGTCACTTGACATTAAATTGTGTTTTGTACTCCATTTTCTGACAGAATTAGAGGCTGTGAAGTTTATTCAGCCTGGAAGAGGGAAATGGCCATGTTATATACTGAGTCTATTTCATAATTCCTCACCTTGCACATATCCTGGTCCCTGATTTGAATCCCAATCAACCCAGAGAGCATGTTCAAAGTTAAAACGCTCATTTTCCTCCAGCCATCAACAGCTCTTCTCTATCCAGCTGCAGACTCCTCTTTCCACACAGTTAGGATTTAATACATTTTTAAAAATTAAAAATAATCTTTTCCATTTTCCCCCCTCCTCCCTGCTGTGAATTCTCCTCCTGATCCCACTTTTGGTGCCGTGATCAACACAAATATTTAAAAAACCCCACAATAATGATAATAATAACAAAATCATCCTGTGTCTCCCCTTGCCTCTTTCTCTTTCCCTCTTCCTTGTATCCTCATGGCTGTGAATTTCCCTCCCAGGCCTATTCTCAGCTGTCAGCTTGCTGAAATGTTTTAGAAAAAAGTAATCCAGCCTCACTCAGCACTTGTTTTAAGGCAGTACCTGTCCTTGAACCAATTTAAACCAAATCTTTCAGAGAAGACCGGAGCCATTTGGATCCTGGGACCAAATCCATTATTGAATGTAGGTGAAAATGAGCTTAAAATGCTGTACCAAATGGGCAGGGTTGGCATAGCCATCCTCAGGTAAGAAATGGAAGATCCTCAGTTGACAGGTAGAAAATACATGTCTAAATTTAAAGTGATATAGTGTGAGCCTGGTTCCTCCTAAGGTAAAGGTGGCTTAAACATATTTCTATTCCAATCAGCCTAAATGTCAGTTAGGCCTTACTATAATGTTAAAATAGCATAGAGCAGCCTGAAAGCTGCTCTACTGAATACTGGATGTTAATGGCCCAAAGTAAGGAGGATGGAAATCATCTAGGTAAAAACATTGCCCTAGCCATAACAATTCTTCTAGAGGAAACAATCAGTTTAAAAACACCACCTATTTTCCTGGATGATAGGAGAGATTCTCCCCTGGGCGTTTACACCATGTTTATGACTCCTTTTTGCTCCCAGTGCCACAAAAAACCGTCCATGAATCACAGAACTTAAGTTAAAGATCTTTGATTTGAGCTGTATCAGTATATACATCAGATGGCAAAATTTATCGACCACTGCCACACAGATTGTTTTCAATGACAGGGAGAATATATAACTCTTAGATAAAACATTGTTGGTTTTGGCATATGCTGACATTTCAATGCTTATCTTTTATTTTTTCTAGAGTGTCACTTTCCTTTCTCAGAGCAGAATCCTGATCTTTTCCCCATTACATCTAAGCTATGAAATTATAGTACCCATAGGATTCCTGGTAACTGAGTCCCCTCCAAAGGAATATGTTCCAGGAGCTGCGGCCAGCTGGTAAATGATGTGACAGAGAATAGCTTTGTCCAAACAGTATGATTTACTTATCCACTGAACTATTCCAAGCAGAGACAAAGGAGTTAAAGAAAGAAAAACTTAAACTGTTTCTTTTCCACTTGTCCTAGTCATCCCTTCTGTGTCTGCGTTGCTGCAAACCATCTTTCTCAGTCAGCTAATGTCAATGTGTTCACAGGCTATCTTTCATCCTGTTCAAAGTCCCTTCACATGACCTCGGACCCTAAACCTAGTCCAGACTCTTTTCCCCAGAGGGAATTCATGGTAGTCATTATATGGTTGATTCCTTGTATTGTCCACTTGAGTTTAGATAATATCTATGTTGGTCAAATTAATTCCTGTAACCCAAAATGAAGGCAGATTTAACCCATAATGAACATCACAATTTAGGCAATCCAACACCTTCCCTCAACATTCATAAAATTAATCCCAAATCCTTACATGCTTATTCTGTGTGTGTATGAATATATGGATGCGTGTATAGGTACCATACATATGTACACTTTGTGTGTAGGAAAATGTACATTCTGATACAGTTTGCATAAATAATATGGGCATAAAATGAAGCCATATTATAATTTTAAACCCATACTGCAAAATACATCTGAATAAATCACAGTTAAACTACAGCTTAAAATAAACATTCCAGGAAAAAAATAAGCAAATAAACTTTTTTGGCAGGGAGTTTATTTATTTAACAACAGTGATGCAGTTGCTTACACTTTCTACAAATGTTTTATCTCTTCTTCCTCCGCACCTGTCCCTGAGTGAATAGAGCCACATCTGTCTCATCTTGGCATAACAAGTACACATCTACATCTGTGAAAGATGATTCCATTTTTGAAGGAAACAGTGTATACTTTTACACTCCTGCAGTCTGCTAGAAATTATTACACAATGGATTTTGTGTCTTGCAGGAAGGCTTCTAAATAGTGAATAGAAAGCTTGGAAGCAATACAACAAAACTAAATTTCTAGTTGAACAGATTTATTTTTTCTACTCCAATTTTTACAGATATCAGTAAAATTTTACCTTAATCCTCACACTAATTCTGTATTAAGTTTACTGCTAGCAGCATAGTGAACTTTGATTCAAAGGACGAGGAAATGGGGGGCCGGATGAATATAGGGATGGTTATAGGATACAGAAGCATTTTTGTGTAGATCACTGTTTCAAAATCAGCCTGAATCAGTAGCAACTGAAAATTATCTGATGGATGTTTAGCAGCATGATTGAAATAGGACAGTGGATGTCTGGACAGACAGCTTCTGTCTCCAAGTATCAATCACACCTTTTTTTAATATGTGAGACAGTTGTTTTCCTAAGAAATCCACCCTAAAGATTTTAATTAAGAAAGTAGTATTAGAAGTGTGGAAATGATTCAGGAACATGTACCTGATACTACAGAATACCCTCAGCTGCAATAAGATAGCTCCTATGATAAGACTGATGGGGTTTGGAATACCCTGAAGTATAACTTTGAGGACACATCCTTCATAAATGAATCTAAGGTGATATGCTTTGGCTCATGCCCCTAAAGATTGCTTAGCTTCTCTTATGAAAGGACCAAAATGAACGTGAGAGACTGCTCTAGTGACGATAATCTGAAAAATGGCAATTGCATTACATTTCTCCACAAACACAGATATTATTATGAATGTAAAAGAATTTGTGGCTAGGAGTGGATGATGCATTTGTCCCTAGACAAGTAGTACTTGTGTTTGTCCTGGAACAGAAATATCCCAAGATTGGCATATACACACATCACCTTTCTAATCATGGTTTAGTGAGTGGCTGACTTCACTGCCACTTTTCCGCTGCCGATTCAATGATGCAACCCTAGGATAGCTGTACAGATGTACTTTATAATGTCCTGGGATGAGCTTTTAGTACTTCTTATCCCATAAACCTTTTAAAAATTTATCCCAGGACAAAGGACATGGATATTTGACAGACTGCACTTTGTCCTGGTATAAAAGGGTTTATCCTGAGAGAAATGCAGTGTCTTTTTTTGTAGCCTGTAAGTCAAAGATGCAGATTAATGACTGCTGCCCATGACCTTCTCTTTCCTGATCATCTTTTCATCATTGTGTACAAAAAAGCTCAAATACTGGAAACAGCATATCAGCAATATATAAGTTCAGCAGCATAGGCTACTTTTCAGCAAAGCAAATTAGCCGAAGGGCAGAGTTTTGTGGTAACACAGCTATAGTTCACCTGATAGTGGAGCTGACTCATTTCTCAGCTTTGAAGAGAGTAGAAGTTAGTTACCTTTTCTGATGTTTTCCAGTTGGAAAAGGAAAAGTTAAAAAGTAAAGGTTTTGAAAAATAAAAATGCAAATATATATTTCTCTTGAATATGTTTTTAACATCTCCCTTCTACTCTGTGGGGGAAAGGAGTTAGAGGTGTGAGGGGAGAAAGAGAAACGATCATGGATGTGACACACATGAGAAATTTTGCATCTTTGATTACCCAGAAGAACATTAAAGCTCTAACTTGCAGATTCACTGGAGAAAACATTTAGAGAAGAACCACGCCATTCATTCCACAGCCAGTGGAATGGCACCTCTATTGGTACTTTTCTATATATGGGTATATATATGATATATGGGTCTATCTATATATAATATATGGGTCTGATATATATTCTATGTATGATACATGTGTCTGTCTAAACTCTGTTCCCCGCCCCTTTGCCATGTGATTTACCCATCCTTCTTGAGAGTTCATGATTAACGTCTGCTTTTTTATTTCTTTTCTGCCAGACCTTTCCAGTTCCCAACTACTGTCCTATCATCCACCTCAAGCCTTCCAGTCTCTCAGGCTTTTTACAGTGGCATATATATATTGAATCCCGTTCTCCCCCCATCTCCAAGATAGATATGTTAGAAATCTGAAATATTTCCTGTATGTATAATGACATAGACAGATTGACTCCAAATTTCTTCAGTCTCACTGTATTATTATTATTATTATTATTATTATATTTCCTTTTGCATCCTTTTTTCACTTTAAAAAAAGAATGAAAAATAATCTTTGAAAGAGAGTTATATAATGTGTATTATTTACTTGATAGCCGTTCTGGTCTATTAGCTAAATATATAGTCAGGCAGTTTTAAAAAACACGTATTATGTACCCAAGAGACCAGAGAGGCTCTGAAGGAACTGTTCCAGTCTATTGGGTAAATATGTATTTAGGCAATTTTTCAAAATACGTTAAAGCTCCTTCAGTGCCATTCTGGTCAATTGGTTAAATATGTGTTTAGGGTTTTTTATGCCTTTTTTGTAGCAGATAAGACTGAAAGAGCAGTAGCTGCTAAATATGTTTTCATAATTTTTAAACATGTGTATTGTTTACAATTATTCTATACATTTAAGTTATACAACAGCAGGGAATACATCTTCAGATGTAAGGGGTATTATAACAAATACAAGACAACTATTTCTGCTAACACTCACATACCTAAATAATGGGACACGTGTAACTAGCACCTTTGATTTTCATTTGAGTATCTATTTACATAAAGTTACTTCTAATTCATACTTTTTTTTGCTGAACTGTGGCCTCTGTTCATAGACTGGCAGGGTTTTTTTAATTGTTATATATTTTCAAACCAACCTTATTTTTTGGTTGAAAGAGGCATATGATACATTCCTAGGCCCCATGGTTTTTTCTGGGACTGTTCATGGGATGAAAGAGAGAGAGAGTTAGCCATGTTAGTTTGAAGTCAGGTAGAAGGCAGGGTAAATTTGTACCTTTTAGACTAACTAAACCAGAGATGCATAGCATGAGCTGTTATGAGCCCGAACTCACTTCATCAGATAGCAAACTTACCCTGCCTTTATGTGAGTAAAGTTCAGCTGAGTTTAAATGTGTGCATGATTAGGTCCCAAATCAATAAGAGCAATTCTCTCTCTCTCTCTTTCTCTCTCTCTCTTTCTCACATGCACATGTGTATGTGTGTTTGTGTATTTGTGTGTATGCAGATTTGTGTGCATGTGTATACACACACATACACAGATATACACACACAAACATGTTCTTTTCAAGCTTCATTCAGATATTCATTTAATTCCTTCAAGTTGGAATCCTTCTTTTTCTATGTAATATCATGTGGGAACCAAATTTGATGCATAAGAGAATATGAATCTCTGAAAATATTACTCTAAGGGTCCCTCTAAATTTTTAGGTAAAGATGTGATGAGAGAGGATCTGACGGGTGAGCCACACAACTGCATCTCCTGCTGTGCCACACGTACATGGCAGGACGCCTGATTGTGGAGTCCAGCATCAGATGCTATCATGCCTTTTTGCCAGTACAGGAGAAGCCTAGGATTGCCATCCTGGCCTCCTCCTGCACCGGCAAGTAACAAGCTCCCACAGCTGCAAGTCCTGCAGCTGATGCAACCCACAGCCATGGCAATTCCCTGTGGCTGCTAGGACCTTTATTAATTGTCTAAATTACTTGTACAATTAACCTGGTAATTGCGTGATACATGTAACGTGTAGAGGGGGCCTTAAGGAGCAGTGACATATCTATTGATATGCTGGACTTCATAAAACTCCTATACCTGTGATTCTCAAACAGGGTGCCATAGTACCTGGGATGATTTGAAATCCTTTCAAGGGTGCTGCAGGTTGCCACACAATATTAGCATTATTAGATGTACAAACATGGTTCACAAGATGAACTCAGAGATTTCACATAGGAATCCATAGTGTTAAAAACATTCTGACCTGTTATGGTTTTTCTGAGTTCTTTGCTACAGAAGAATTCTCTATTATTTTTCTGTAGTCGAAAAAACCAAAACAAAATAAAGAGAGAAAACTAAGAGCTGGCATTTTCTGAGGGGTATTTCAAGTCTAATAAAAGGGTGCCTCCAGTATATCCAAGTCTGAAAAAAAGTCAACAAACACTGCCCTACACTTTAATATGTATAGTTGTGTATGTTGGACTCAGATGGCAAACATCTGTAGTGATATTATTACTCAAGGATCCAGTTCAAAAGCTGGGTAGCAACTAAAGGAAAAGGTAAAGGATGGGTCTTCTCCAGACATTTCCCTACTAATCTTTGGTTCTCCATGGTTCCTTCCCAGACCTAGGCCTAGATCTATGAATCCAAAATGATGTCCTTAAACTGTCACATAAATTAAAAAAACTTTTAATGTGGGATAGAGAAAAAAATCAGAGCTGACTTAGAATGCAAAATATCTCCTCTTCCCCACCATCTGTGAATTGACTAAATCAGCTGCATTGCTGTTTCTTTCTCTGCTGATATATTATTCCCCATGCAGCACTGGCAATGTTCAGTCGTCACTGAACTGTTCATAAGGACAGTATCTTCATTTATCTGGCCTGTTAATTAGTTCAGGAATGGCAGGTATATGCCAGCTTTTTCCATGTGGGTCATCTGTTTTCACTGTAATCCAAATTGCTGTCATTTAAATTGCTACTAGGTAGATGACCTTGACCTGCATAGAGCAAATGCTAGTGATTGAAGTTCACCTGTTGTTTTGTTTCATAGTTAGGTCATGCCATGTAGTAGAGACAAATTAATGCTTTAATGTATATGTATACACATCTGACATGGAAGGAAAATGCATTGTTTCCCCACCCCCCTTTTTTAAAGTGTTGGCACTTGTACTTTTTTCCTAAAATATGCTCTTTAAAATGTGGTTTGATATCACTGACTTATATGTATGCCAGTAATGTGCAGCTCTCTTATTATTTTTATATGCTATTTTTTGTTTCAGAGAGTGTATACAGAAGAATAAGATGGAAGGAAAAATTGTGTTCACTGTTTTTTTATATAGCAGGAAGGCAGGTCGAAGAGGACTTGGAAAGTTTATAGAAAGAAGCCATACAATAAAAGAGAAAGATTAAGGAAGTGGGAGCCTTTAGAGATGACAGTCTTCCCTATTCTAATAAAGTTCCTTGGTCAGTGTCTGTAGAAACTGACTTATTCTGTGGTTCTCATGATGTTAAACATGGTATTTTGACATTACTGTAGAATTTCCTGTAATTAAACTCATCAGAGTGCTAACCTGAGATTATAAGGCCAGGTCTTCTATTTATGATTATTATAAAGATACATATTTGGTGTAATGAACCATAAGAAGGGCAGCAGGCTTTTAATGTCAAAGAGTCAGGAGAGATCTCCTGTGCTACCCCTCATTCTGCTCCTGGTGTTGAAGACAAGGTTGGCATAAAGCAGGCGCTGCTAGGATTTCAAAAGCCAATCTTGGGCCTAGATGCCTATACTTTTACTTGGAGATAATATGTTTTTATGTTGCTACTTGTGTTTGAAATAATGCATATACTTTCAAAAATACTTTTTTATCCAATGATAAAGCTATATGTATGTTAACAGGTGTGTTCCTAAGGTCCATGCCACTAAGCATTGCATTTTAGAGATGAGTAAACTAAAGTATAAAATTCCCATAGCAAGGTCACAGAGAGTGTGTCTACATGAGATGCTTCACTTCATAGTTGACTAATTTACTGTTTAGTAAAGCATCACCGCCTACACGTGTGCATATTAACAGCACAGTGAATTAGTTTACTGGTCAGTTAGTTACTACCCATAAATACAGGTAATAAACTAACTGTGCAGTAGATACTGAGCAGAAGCACATGTGTAGATGCTAGCCTGCAGCAAATTTTCAGTCAGCCCCACAGGGGATGGGGAACTCCCCCCAGTCCTGGTGCTACTCAGTTCCCAGCTCCCTGCAGGAGCTGAGAGCAGCGCAGTGCTGGGATGGGGTGGCTCTCTGCCCCCACTCCCCTGTCCTGGCACTGCTTAGTTCTTAGCTCCCCACAGGAGCTGGGAGCTGACCAACTCCAGGACTCAGGAGCTCCTTTCCCTGCTCAGCCCAGAGCTGGCTGGGAACTGTCCCCCTTCTGTTCCCCTTCTTGGGCGGGCAGCATCCCCTACAAGGGGGACAGTTCCCTGCCAGCCCCAGGCTGTGCGGGGAAATCCCAACACAGTCCAAAGCTGGCTGGATGCTGCCCCAAGAGGGACTGTTCCTGGCAAGCTCCAGGCTTTGTGGGAATTCCCTGAACAGCCTGGAGCTGGGTGGGCACTGCCTCAAGAGGGACATGTCCTGGCCAGCCCTGGGCTGTGCAAGGAGATCTCTGCCCAGCCCAGAGCTGGCTGGGATCGGCCCCAAACGTGGGTCAGTTCCCGGGAGCTCCGAGCTGGCTGGGGAAATCCTTGTGCAGCCCAGAGCTGGCTGGGCACTGCCTCAGAATGGGGACAGTTCCTGGCTAGCTTGGGTTGTGCGAGGAAGCCCCACAGGGCCCAGGGCTTGTCCTCATGTGTACAGGTTGGGAGAGCTCTGCAGCAATAGCTGTCTCCCAGCCCTGTTCACATCAGGACCCCTCCTGGTGTGTACAGGGCAAGAAAACAGCTGCTTCTGCAGCCAGCAAAGCTCTCCTGGCCCCGTGTCCGTGAGGACCACCAGCCCCCAGGCTAGCACCCAGGGAGAGCCTGGATCTCCCCCTGGCTGCTGCTGGGTTGTAGCAGCCCTGTACCAGGCTGCTCCTTTTGGGAGCAGATTTGCTCACAACAGGGAGCACATGTAGACATGCTCCCAGGAAAAGCTAAGTGCACAGTATTTTACTGCACAGTAAGGCTTTATAGCACTAATTACCCAGAATGAATCAATAGAAATACCAGAATGAACCTCAAAGTCTAGTTCTTGTTCACCTATCTCTGTATAATGGTTTTAAACTCCTCCCGCTACAAGCTTAGAAGGATCATATATTGTCCTTATTTAATACCTCAGGGTTATAAAATTACTTACATAGTCCAGTATTGACTTTTTACACTTTGCTGAACAAGTGCCATATAATTTTTACTAATGCATTCTCTTGGTTTGTAAGTCTTGTCAGATTTTTCAAATGTTTTTTCATCATTTAAACAAAAAAATCTATTTTAAAATATATTTAGAGTTATGCCTTTTGCACTCATCAACATAGTACCTATTGTAAAGGTTAGTCATGATAGAAATAATGAACATAAGAAATGTAGATACACATAAAAGAGACATCCTGTGCCTGAAGAAGGGTGATTATGCTTGAAAGCTTGCTAAGAACTTTCTTCCACCTACTCAGTCTAATAAAAGATATCACATCTACTCAAACAACTTTGCCTGCCTAGATACATATAAATGCACATACCCATATATACATATAAATAGAAATACATTAACTTATAAATAAATTATTTAAATTTACAAATGATAAATGTATAAATCAACTTTAGGTATAGGACCTGAAAGTGTCTCTCTCCTAAGGGGAGAGATCATCAGAGCTGCCCCTTCCCACAAAGATGTATTCCAAGCATGTATGTACCCTTATCAAAGTCAATGCTGAATGTTAAGCATTCTAGGAGGTGGTGGATGGTGCAAGCTGACATTGTATCACTGAAGTTAATCAAGCAACCTTGATTTATTAGAGCTGAAATCCTGATCCAGCTTGACTTGATTAGAGATAGTAAAAAATGGAAAATATAAATTATCACCGATATTGTAATTTTATATAAGCCTTAGTTTGTCTATCTGTCTGTCTGTAATGCTTTATTCAGATTCTGATCAGTTGTCTGAAACAACCAATCGGAGTGCTCCAAGAATGTTCCAGACAGGAGGCGGTGGCAGTGGCATGCTGCCATGATAGTGGGGCTTGAGTGGCGAAAGTGGGGGCAAGGCCTTGCCCCCCCCGCCCAGCATTGCTCCCTGCAGGTGGCAGTGGCACAGGGTGCTGGCCAAAGGGGATGGTGGGGCAAGGTTCCCACCCCCTTCATACACTCCTGGGAGATGGTGATCAGGTGGTGGGTCGTGGTGCTCTGTTCCCTCCCTCCCCCCCATCATTCCTGATGGGCAGTTGGCTAGTTTACATTACATATTATATATAATGTAATATATAATGTAAACTATATATAATACATTATATATATTTAATCCTAAAGAGTTATCAGACTGAATCTTATATAGTGAAAGGTGCATGTAGAGTACTATTAGGCTAATCGTATGACTCCATTAAAAAAAATGAGGGATGTGCCTAGCATTGAGAGGGTCCAGTGGAGGGCCACTCACATGGTCAAGGGGCAACGGAGCAGGCCCTACGAAGAGAGGCTAAAGGGCCTGAACCTATTCAGCCTCTACAAGAGAAGGCTGAGAGGGGATCTGGTGGCCATTTACAAACTCACCGGGGGGACCAGTGGGAAGTGGGGCAGCTCTGTTCCCCTGGGCACCACCTGGGGTTACTAGGAATAACAGCCACAAATTGTAAGAGAGAAGGTTCAGGCTGGACATCAGGAGACATTACTTTACAGTTAGGGCTGCCAAGCTTTAGAATGGGCTCCCAAGTGGGTACTGTCTCCTACCTTGGGGGTCTTCAAGAGGAGGCTGGACAGGTATTTGGCTGGGGTGATATGATCCTGGCACCCATTCCTGCCTGGGGAAGGTGGTCGGACCTGATGATCTGTTTAGGTCCCTTCCAACCCTAAGTACTATGATACTATGAAAAATCAATACTATCAAAATATATACATATATCTATGTCTGTCAAACAGTATGGAATCCTTTCCAGATTCACCATTAAATCAATCAGCAATATTTAAACCAAATGCTGGCTACCTTCTTACTAAATCATTGCTCTTCACTTCGATGGAATTGTTTCTCTATAGGACACATTTAGGATTGAAATGCTCTTCAGTTCTTCTAATATGAAGATCCTTGGTGGCTTGGGAGAACTCTGCTCAATGCTCAGTAGAACAATTATATCAGGATGTTAAACTCATTCTGTAGAAAGGGGCAAATTCCATTTTTATTTATATTTCACTTGTTTGAGGTTTGGTCAGGGCCAAGGATTTATCATTTACTTGTTTCACAGTTTATTATAATGGTTCTCAACATTTTTAGACTCAAAAATTTTTACCCCTTGAAAAATGCAGCTCTTAATTTTCACTAGTTTTATTGACTACAGAAAAATAATAGAACAATTATAGAACTCAGAAAGACCACAACAAGTCAGAATTTTTGTATCACTATTCCTAAGTGCAGACATTTGGCAAATGGAAGAGATTAGGAAGAGGTTAGATCAGGTTCAAAGTGACCGCCCAATTTAACTGTTTACCCTGGCTATGAACTGTGCAGCGTCAGTAACTGGAAATCAATCTAAACCTGAACTATACAGAAGTTTTGTGGATACAGACTCATATAAAAATTGCAGAACCTGGTCTAGACCTGGGTGAATGTAGTATCAGACTGACTTCATCTAGGTTAGACCAGGGCATGGAACTTCTGTACAGTTATCTGTGCAATCCCAGGGCTGGGGAAGCCCTGGGGCTGCACTTTTTACAACTCCACACCCAGAACTGGGCAATTTTTAGCTCCTCCAGCCCTTCCCCCATAGACCAGCCAGCCCCACCCTCTCACCCCCCTATCATATAAGCCACTCCGGGTGTTGTTTTTATCAGTGTTCACTGCCACTGGAGCTGAATAAATGACCATTGGTGGGGGGAGGAGCAGGAAGGATGTGGGTATAGGTTTGCCAGTGGGATCTGGGGGCTTAAGATAACCTCAGAAACCCCCTGTAGATGCCACCTGTCCCCCCATCCCACCATGGCTGCCCTCCCAATCCCTCTGCAGACACTACTTGTCCCCTCATTCCTTCACCCCCTGCCTCCCACTAGCCACCCTGTCCTGACTTACCATAAATCAGGTGGCCATTTTGAACCTGATCTAGCTTCCCCTAAGCTCCCTGAATGGTCGTACTTAGTCTGTAGATTTCTATATGAAATCTCTAGGTTTATTTTGTCAGTCATGTTTACACACCTAATACTGCTAAAATTGTATGGCACCTTGGGCTCCTATACATGAGCAGTGAGGCTGCTCTGATGCACTGTAATTACAGCGCGTCAGAGCAGACGTGATTAATCTTGTCTGCTGGAGTGTAGTAATTACCATGCTCCAGCAGACTCCAACAGCTTCATGTATCAGTGTCCTTGCATTGAAAAATGGTGGCAGGGGTGCTTTAACTAAAGCTTGTTTGAGCTTTAGTTAAAGCTCTCTCACCATCCATGTTTCAGTGCGGGCATGCTGATACATGGGACACTCCGGGTGCTTTAATTAAAGCAGCTCTTGGATCCAGTCTAATTAAAGCGCCCCCTCCCTTGCACCCCCCCACACTCCCAGAGGACATGTGTAAACACCCCTTGAAAAGATCTTAAGTCACCCCTTGTGCTATGGTACCCTAGTTGAGATTCACTGGGTCATTGGTTCTGTTTTTGCTTTCAAAAGGTTATTCACCATAATGAACAGACAATAACTTTGTCAGACAAAGTTGTACAGAAAATTCCTGATGTATCTCTACTTTACCTCTGTTTATGTTGTTCCATATATGGTCCTCCCCTATTTTTTTTCACTAACCTACAGAATTCAGTCAGAATATAATGGAGTCCAATATTTAATTAGGATTAAGAAAAAGAATTAGACATTAATTTATCTGTGTAATGGTTGCATTTAGAATATGTAGGATATAAACATATGAAGAAGAAGAAACCCTGTCAGCAGATTATTCCATAAATACAGAAGTTCCTTGCTTGCCCTACAAGCATTTGGGACAAACAACTGTGACAGGATACTGGATTAATGCATTAGTGGTCTACTATTACAAGGTAATTTCACTGTTCCTGTGAAACTTTTATTTGTAATGAAATGTCTGGTAGTGTTGGGCATTCATGGAAAATGGAGTCACCAACCCCAATTATCTTTAACAAAAACTTGCTAATATTCAAAGACTGTTTAGAGAACATTATTTCAAGCTCTCAGCTCCTATGTTTTTCTAGGCTTTACTATGATTTTTTTACTTTTTCAGCACTGATTGACTGAAACTGATAATTAATATTAATTAGAAAATACCTTCAAATATGTAAGCATGTATATGTGAACAAATTGAAGGTTAGGAAAAAGTAGTTTCTTACTATAGCCTGACAGAGAACTGCATTTAGAGCATAATACAAGGTAAAAAGAAATTCTCTCACTGATTCCACTGTGCATGAGTTTAAACCCATGTTTCAGTACTTCTTTCAAACGTGTGTCTGCACCAGTTTCTTTCAGACATACATTCCTTTTTACAAGAAGAGGCTGTTTTCTTTGTTGCTTGGAAGATTTTTTATATAATTACTTTATCTGAATGTGCAAGTTTGCTTTCCTTAAAGTAATTGCAGCTTCTGCATATACAAACAGTTGTAAAACCAAAGTATATTTTAATCAGGTCACACAGTTGCATGGAACATGGATTTAGGGATAAATGTAAATCAGCATGCTGAAAATATAGTAGATCAATAAAGAGGTGGGGTCCTACTCACCCTTCCCCACATACCATGCATTTATTGAGTCTAGAATGATTTAAAATGTCTATAACCAAAAATCACAAAACCATTTGCATCTTATCCTGTAGGACTGATACCAAATCTATATCCTGTAGTTGCCCTCTAATATGTATAGTGAAAGTGCCAAGCTATCAGACCAAGGAATGATTAAGTCTGAAAGACTGAAAGTCTTTACTATTTCTTACTGGCAAAAGGTCCATCAACCATACCCCAGGTCTTATTTACATCTTGGAACTGGTCCTTTTTCGGCCTTTATCTATCAAGGATACCAGGTCATGAATTACAGTAGAGTTCACGTTTCTATATGCTTCCTAGCACTAAAATGTATATTTTTATTACTTTGAACTTAATTGTACTTTCATAATGTACCAACATAGCTGAAGCATCTTCCAGTCCTCCACCCACGTGGCCCAATGGGATAACAGTCCGTCGTGATTTCCTGGGTAGGTGATTGGTTAGGTCGACCACATTCTGAAATCCCAGCTCAGGGAAGGAGGAGCAGTGCAGCACCAGTAGTGACGGGGGTCAGAGAAGTCCCTCCACGTCCATTAGCCACAATCAAACTTGCATTTGGAGAACAAGATAAGCTCCAGCGTTCTGTCACAAAGATTTAGGCAGCTCCATGTAGTGGAGACGCACTTGGAAGTGGACAGGGTAATTTTCAATTTTAAAGGTTGGTTTGGAAATCTGAGATTTTTAGATCCTTTTGATTTTCTCAGATGTAGGTTAATGCAAACCTGGATATGCAATCTGGTTTGTTCTGATTCTATTCAAACTAAGAATTTAGAAAAGAAAAGCACCTCCTCACTATAAAATGATGTATTATTCAGTGATAAAACTCCATAGTGGTAAAAGATGAGAAGGGGTGTTTTAATCTTAGGCTAAGCTGTCCCGAAGCCAGCTTGATGTGTAATGATAACAACACCCCATACTTCTTGAACTTTAATAATGTAACTACAAGCTTTTTAGTGAGTATATTTTTTGCAGAAAATATATCATCAGAGAAATAGTAATTGATGTAAAATTGGATGATAATCTTTTAAAAGACTTTCAGAAATTTTCACTTCATTTTTTTTCCCTTTGTCTGCAGTAGATTTACATGCAAAGAAATATGTGATAGGCATGTTTATTTAGCATATCAGAATTTAAGTATTTGTCTATCTTTAAAATATGAGGTTCTTGTTTGTGAGAAATGTTCTTACTGGGAATGTTTCCAAAAACACTTTAATATAGCTTAATGGATTTTTTTCAACTGTTGTATTTGTTCCTTCCCCACACCTCTTCCCTAGTGCATAGAGGCACATCTGTCTGTTTTCTGCCTTATCAAGCAGACATCTACATCTGTGAGGAAAACTCCACTTCCTTAGCTAAAAACCTGTATCTGATTGTAGTAATAAAGCACTACTTCCTCAGTTCAAAACATACATCAGACAGGACCAATTACTTCAAATGACTCATAGCAACAGGCAAAGCAATAGTCGTCTTTTCAAAGCCTTTGAACTTCTACCGCTTCAAAGGTGTACTAAAACGTGGTTATGAGGCGATTGTCTAAAATTGCCAAATTACCAGTTTCCAAGCTTTGACATTTGTTATTTTGAGCAACTAGACAAAGGAAAGCAGCTAACTCACCCGCTGAGAGGAAAAAAGCAAAACAAAAAGATATCTCCTGGGTGAGGAGAGTTCTTAATATGATTCATTCTTGAAGAGGAAGAGAAAAATACCTACGTTAAGAAATCTAGTAATATAATTATCATATCATATCAGATATTATCTAAAAATATATTATCAACAATAATACAAAACAAAAACACAAAGTGCAAACACTTTTATCCAGTGTTATCCAGAGGTACCGAGTGGATTTAACATTCCTTTAATCATGTCTTAGGGGTCAGGAAGGCTCACTGTATTATTAATGGGATACAAAGTTTACTTCACAGTTAAGTCACTAGGTTGAATCTGTCTCAGGTTGGCTACGACTGATTGTGTTACCATCTGGTAGTCATTGGGTAGACTATGTGAAATGAGCTAGTGGCCTCAACCCAGTCCCTTGGGAATAGGTGTCCACAGAAACTTATGTCAGAATTTGCAATAATTGGCACTGTTTTGGAGCTGTCTCAATCATGATGGCCATGAAGATCTAGGCATGTTTTTGTGAAGCACTTAAGTACATTTGTTACTGATTTCAATGAGGTTAGTCATGTGTTCAAAGCTGTACAAATACTTAGGTATTTGCTGTACCAGGGCTCTATTTCTGCATTATTCCTAATAATATGATTCAAAAGGGCAACAGGGTAGGCAGGGAAACTTGCACTACCAGTAGTCTGCTAAGTAGCTCTTCTATTAATGGACTGATTCAGCCTCTAGGGCTGTCACTAGCACTGTAGCATATTTTATATAAGCAAAAAAATCAGTTAAAAATATTGAAAATCACAAAGTGAATCATTATTGCATATTGTCACAATGGTATTTAGGTCTTTTCATTAATAATTACTGTGTAAGCATTTCTAAATATTTTAAAACATTAATCAAACAGTTACATAACTATAGCTCAGGTTGTGTTCCTACTTCTTTCATTTTCTTAATGAAACACGCAGGCTTACGAGGACTAAACTTAGCCGGTGCTGTTGAGCCTGTGAACAATAAGACTACTAGTATATTCACCTTCTTTATTAGGCCTTGGAAACTGTATTTATCCTATTCTGTGAAAGATTTAGGCAAGAAGTAAAACGATAGGGGAGAGGCTCCATCCTCACAAATTTTTCTGCTGTGTTTCTGTATAATAGAAAATATATATCTGCTGAATTTCTTCTAAGATGGTGGTTGGGGTTGCAAAAATGTTTAATGTTTAATCTTCCTTACATGAATACCATGTGCTTGCCCTAAAATATGGTCCCGAAGTAGTTTGCATACAAATATTCATAGAATTTAAAACCCAAAAGGTTTGATTAGGTAAATAGGAACCCAGGAACATAGGACAGAAAAAGACCTACTGGACAATTGAATGCACTTCTCTGCATTTACAGTCATTTATGCATCTAATCTAAACTTTTTTACACTATAGGCCATTAACATTCACCCAGGAATCACTGTACTGAGACCAATAGTGTGAGTTTGATTTAAATATGACTTGAATTAGGCAAAAGTACATTTCAGGAAAGGCAACAAGTCTTGACTGGAAAACATCAGGAAATGAAGTATTCAGCACTTCTCTTAGGGTGCATCCAGATGAGTGCACACATGCCTTTTGCAGCTTCTCAAACCCCTTTGAGACGCTGCAAGAGGCATGTGCGGGGAAAAAAACAGCGTTCCCCATGCTGAAAATTTGCAGTGTGAGGGTAAAATTAGATCCCTGGATATCCAGGGGTCAAACAATACCCTGGGAGAAAAAAGTGGGTCAGCTGGGGGAGCCTGAGGCAACTGGAGGCTTGATCCTCCACAGAGACACTCTGATAACCACCCCTCACCTGGGTGCTGAAGCATGCTGCCTACCCATGCTGCAGTGTGCCAGCCGCAGGGAGCTGGACCCAGACTTTGTGCCAGTGAGTAGCAGGTGAGGGGCACTGGAGGAGGGGGGAGGGGACCATGGAAGGAAGGACCCCTGTCAGCCCCATCCCCCATCTGCTCCCTGGGGTGGGGCAAGTGGGCCCTGCATGGGGGGTGGTAGCCCTTGGGGGGGTGATGTGGCCCCTGTGGGTGGGCTGTGGCCCTGTGGGGGGACAGCCCATAATCTGTGCAGGGGGGCTGCGCCCTGACGGGGACAGGGGACCCACCCCTCCTGAGAAGCCCCCTCCCACAGTCCACCCAAGATCCACCCACACCTACTGACACACCCCACAGCCCCCCACATCCTCCCACAGCCACTCACCTTCCCCCCACCCCTCTTTCCACCCCCCTTCTGCAAACCCTGCATCCCCCTATCACACACCCTGCATGCCCAGCTGCCAGACAGGATGAGCTCTATTGGCAGAAGCTGTGGCTTCAGGGGCAGTTGTCCCCACATCCTGGTAAGTGAAGGGGTCAGGGGAAGCTGTAACTGCTTTATGGTAAGAAAACCAAAGGCAAACAGCAAAACTGATAGGTATTTAGAATTCATTTTATTATGATGAGAGAGACACTGGAAGGCTTCCAAATTGCTTTAACACTAGATATATCAATAAAACATTGCCCAACTGATTGCTGTCTCTCTTTTTGCTCTTTCTGTATATATAGTGGTCTTTTGTTTTAATTGTGGAGGAACATGGATTTTGGGGTACTTTTACAGAGTGACTTTGGGATTTTTTTATCAGGGATTTTTCAGTTTTCAAATAGGGAACATCAGAATTCCTGCTAGGGAGGCAAGTGGCAGAACCCAGGCAGAGGAGCCTGTCAGAGCTGGCACCTTGGACCCAGCTGAAGGTGGCTGACATCCTGGCCAAATGGGGTCAGGAGGACACGCTTTGACAGTTCAAAGTAGGCCACCATACTGGAAACATCTTCCGGGTGATAGCTGCCCAGATGCCTGGACAGGGGCACACAGGGCAGTAGTGCCACACAAAGGTCAACTCTGTAGCCACAGCCTACTGGCACCTGGCCCAGAGAGGCAGATGCCTCTACTGGCTGTGCAGTCCCCATCCGGGTCTGGCAGGGCAGCAATTGTGCAGGTGCTGAGCAGGTGACAACCAGGCAGCAGCCCCCACTGCCAGACTGCTGCAGTGGGTAAAGCATGCAGGGAACTCACAGGGCTGCTTCAGCAGTCCAGCTGGCATAAGGGATAGTGTCCCCAGGTACCAATTGGCCAGGCCGCAGTAGCTCCTGAGAGTGGCTAGCCCTGAGCTACTTGACAGGGCAGCTTTTTATACTGCTGGGGACAGCACAGGTGATGACCCCAGGCTCTAGCTCCCCCTGGCTGCAAATCCTTGAGGAGCCAGGCAGGGTTATTTTGCCCCAAGTAGCACAGCTTGCACTACACCAAAGTGCTTGTCCAGGTACGTGTGCTAAGGCAAAAAGCCCTGACTCAAATTGCACCACTTCTATTTGAGCTGCTGCAGGCACACATGCCTGCATGTGTGGACTCACCCCTAGTAGTTTGTTCTAACGGTTAACCGCTTTCACAGATAAAAGTTTGTACCCAAATGGTACACACAGATGTTGCATTTAGATCAACCTAACTAAGGACCTTCAGTTATTTTCAGGGCTTAGGTTGCCCTAAAAGGGCATGCCCAATCTGAATTTTATTCACATCCAATCTAAAGTTTGTTCACTGAGATAAGCTGATTTGGGATTGGCTTGGGCTAACCCAGCCTAACACCTGCATACATTCTTTCATAGATTTCATAGATGTTAGGGCTGGAAGGGACCTCAAAGATCAAGTCCAGCCCCCTGCCCCAGGGGCAGGAAGTCAGCTAGGGTCAAAGGACCCCAGCAAGATAAGCATCCAAGCATTTCTTGAATAAGTCCAGAGTAGGTGCCTGCACCACATCTGGAGGGAGCCTATTTCAGGTCTTGGGGGCTCAGACAGCAAAGAAAATTTTTCTTACATCCAACCTAAAATGGTCTTGTAGGAGTTTATGACAGTTGGTCTTTGTTTTTGCTTGGGGCGCTCTGGTGAACAGATGTTCTCCCAGATCCTGATGAACACCCCTTGCATACTTATAGGCAGCCACCAGGTTCTTAATACAGCCCTGTGGCTAGGAAAGTCCAGCCACTTACTACAGCCCCAGGACTATGCTATTCCTACCCCCCTCTCAAACCTGACATGGCAATTTTAGCCCCCTGCCCCAGTAGGCAACCTTCCCCCATCTGCCACTCTTCTTTGTGGACCCCACAATCCACCAGGACCCCTGTCAGCCTCCTCTGCCACTGCTAATGTTGCCAGCCTTTTCCCCCCATGTGATTTACTTTGGGCTGCCCATGCTGCCTGGTTTAGGTTTAGGTGCCTTACAAACATTTGTGGGACCTAATTTAGGTTACTTACTTTAAGCCACCTAAACCTAAACCAAGTCCCACAAATGCTTGTTCACACCCTAACTCAAATTTGAAATTGTCCAGGTCCAGCTACCAGCTATTCATTTCTGTTATGTCGTTTTCTCTCTGTAACAGTACTTAGTCACCACACTCAAAATGTTGAAAAATTGGAGAATATGTGGAAAGGAGCCACAAAAACAATGCAGTCTGGAAAACATGCCTTACAGGGAGATGCTTATAGAGCTCAATTTAGTTTGTATATCAAAAGAAGATCAAGCTGTTTAAGATTCTCACAGTGGAGCAATTTTCCTAGCTCTCAAATAATTTTTGTGACTTTTTTTTCTTCTTCTCCAATTATCAACATCCCTTTGAAAATGTGAATATCAGAACTGGAGGTAGTATCTTAATATTGATCTTACTGGGTGCATCTACACATGCAATTAATGTGACACAATAAACTCTGGAGCAGTTTGAGCTGAAATGAACTGCTCCTGGGTGCAGTATCTACACATGCACCTGGGACAGCAACAATTTGAGCAGGGGCAGAGCAGGCCCCCAACTGGTTGGGTTGACTGGATGCAATATATGCCCATGGTCAGCATCTACACATGTGTTTCAGTTCAGTAAATTACTCCACTGTAAAGAAGTACTGTCCCCAACAGTACTATCTTACAGTAGAGTTAATTAGTTTACTGCGCCCTAATACTGCTGTATGTATAGAAGATGATGCATTACTACAGAGATAATTAGTCTACTCCTGTGCACTACACCCAGATTTGTATATCCAGTTATTGTAGCAGTCATTTTTTATCACAATATCATACTGGGAGCTCACAGTGAGTTGCTTGATAAAGTTGTTCACTCGTATCTCTAAATCTTCTTTAAACAACAGTCACCCATTCTCTCAGTTTGGCTTGCATTCCCTATTCCTAAATGCATAACTGCATTTGACTTTGTAACATTGAACGTAATACCAATCCCGGAGGAACCCCACTAGAAAAATCCCATTCAATGATGGTTTCATATTGACAGCCATTTCTTGAGCTGTCTCAGTTAGATAAGTCTTTGTATATGTGACATATACTGTATTGATATTATTCAATACTATTTTAAAAATCAAAACATCATGAAACACTAAATTAAATATCTTGTAGAGTTATATTTATCAACTAAAATTGCCATAATTTCAAAGAATTAAAATGTGTTTCTTTGGCAAGGTTTATTTTTTCAGAAAGCCATACTGACTGGCATTAGTTATATTTTGTATCTTTAATTCTGTATTAATTGCATCCCTATCACTTCTTTCCACTAGATTGGGTCCGATGTCTGGCTAAGCAGTCTGTAGTTACCCAGATCATTTTGTCTGATGTCTTTGAATCTTTGGCTCAGATTAATTTAGCAAGATTTTCAAAAGTTCTTAGATGTCTAACTCCCATCAACTTCAGTGTGAGCTAGGGTCTTAGGTAGTTTTGAAAATTGCCAACTATGTGCATTTTAGGCACCTAAATACTTTTTAAAAACCTGTCCCATTATTACCCCAAAATGAAAATTGTACATTCTTTTAAAAAAAGTTGAATGACCAAAAAGCCACACGTCTACAATCAAGAACAAGAATAAACTTGGTTAAAAGATCACCCTGGTTCAGTGGCGAAGAAAAGACAGGAATTAGAAATAAAAAAAATGTGCACCAGTTAAAAAGGAGGATAGCAATTAATATAAATTAGAAATTCTGACATGTAGTAAATTGAAAAAAAGAAGCTAAAGACATCAGTGGAAAAATCTATAGCTGGCAGGACTTAGGACACTACAAAAGAGTACTTTTAAAGTATATTAAGAACAAGAGAATGGTATAGTCTCATTATTAGCTAAAAACATTAAATCTGTTACTAACACTACCATGTCTTTAGTTCCAGATGACCTCATCCAATCTTATTTCAGGGAGACTATGCATCTTGTATCCACTGTGGATTTCTCAGTCCACTCTTTAAAATATGGAGTAACAGATAATGATTCTTGCTTTCTTAGGAAGAATACTTTTTGCCAACTACTTGCTTCATGCTGGTTAATGGGCTGATATGGTCTACTGACAATGGTTGAAATCATTGTTCAATTAAGTAATTATTTTAGAAAATGTTTGCTTTGGAGCCATTCTGAACGAAAGGTACTATACATACTATGCATTTATAATTATTGTATTCTTAGAAGAGTGAATGGCACCTTATGTTACATTTACACAATGTTAAGTAACAAGTTACTTGTAAAGAGCTAGAGCTTCAATTGGTACCACCGCTTACTTAAATACACTTGTGTTAGTTTACATAACTTGAATAGTAGTCTATGGTCTTTATAAAATGGTCTGGATAAAAGAGATCCTCTTCCTAGTCCTATTCTTGTTACATTGTGCAGTGTTACTCAACTGATGGGTTACCAACAATGGAGAGTGATGAAAGGTAATCAGGGAGGTGGTGAAGTATTGAAAACTTATTACAGTCCAAAAACAAAGAGAATCTTACTCAGCCAAGCTGTGGAATCCCTCTACGTCAGGGACAAATATACTACTAACATCTACCAACACTGCGGGAAATGCCTTATTGGACTTGGTCCTGGCTACAGGGGATGATTTGGTGGGGGATCTACTGACACAAGGTAACCTGAGACAGTGACCATCACTTGATTGAATTCACTATCTGGCATAGGATGGGAAAGATAACCAGTAGGGCAGAAGTGCTAGACTTCAGAAAGGCTAACTTCAGTGTGCTCAGGAGATTAGTTAGTTAGGCACTGAAGAACAGGAGAACTGGTGAGATGGGAGTTCAGGAAGAGTGGCCGTTCCTAAAAGGAAGCTGTCCTACAGGTGCAGAAGGAGACAATCTGCTTGCACAGGGAAGGGGGTAAAGGGGCCAAGAAACCCTCTTGGCTGAACAGGAAAATCCAGGAAAGCTTTGGGGCAGAAAAAGAGGCATATAGGCTGTGGAAGCAAAGGGTAGCTACCAAGGCGGAGTATGCCTACTTGGCCTGCACTTCCAGGGGAGCAGTCAGAAAGGCCAAAGCAGAAATGGAACTTAGGCTGGCAACAAAAATTAAAGACAATGAAGAGTCCTTCTTCAGGTATATAGGAAGGAAAAAGAAGGCACAGGATAGCATAGGCCCCCTACAAGACAAACTAGAGCAATTAGTGACAAATAAGGGGGACAAAGCTGAGTTCTTTAATGCATTTTCTGCCTCTGTATTCCTGAACTCGGATCAGGACAAATTTCCCAATTGGATCATAGGCATAAAAGGGGAATGAGCCCACTAACTGTTATCTCCAACTTAGTGAAAAGACACTTGGAGGGGCTGGATGTGTTTAAGTCAGCAGGCCTGGATAATCTCCATCCAAGGGTGCTGAAGGAATTGGCCAGTGTCATAGCAGAGCCACTGGCATGGCTGTCTGAGCACTCTGGGTGCTCAGGTCAGGTCCCAGAGGACTGGAAAAGGGCTAATGTGGTCCCTATTTTCAAGAAGGGGAGGAAAGAGGATCTGGATAACTATAGAATTGTTAGTCTCACCTCTATCCTCAGGAAAATCTTTGAAAAAATTAAGGATCACATTTGTGGGAGTCCAGCGGGGAAAGCAGTGCTCAAGGGCAACCAGCACAGATTCATAACAGGTAGATCTTGCCTGACTAACCTTGTTTCTTGTTATTACCAGATCACAAAATGCTTAGATGCAGGAACTGAGGTGGATGTCATCTACTTGGATTTTAAGAAGGCCTTTGATACAGTATCTCATTATATTCTTATAGATAAACTGAATAACTGTGACGTAGATAATTACATGACCAGGTGGGTGGCAAATTGGCTTATGGGTCACATGCAGAGAGTGGTGGTGGATGGGTCAGTATTGACCTGGAAAGATGTGGGCGGTGGAGTTCCACAAGGCTCAGTCCTTGGACCGATGCTGTTCAATGTCTTCATCAGTAACTTGGATGAGGGCATGGAAAGCACTCTGTCCAAATTCGCAAATGATACCAAATTGTGGGGTAAAGTTAACACACCAGAGCGCAGGGAATGAATCCAGGCAGATCTGGACAGGTTGGAAAAGTGGATGGTGCAGAATAGGATGCAGTTCAATAAGGACAAATGCAAAGTGCTGCACCTAGGGAGAAGGAATCACCAGCATGCTTGCAGGAGGACCTTCTCAGTAGCACAGCAGTGGAAAGGGAACTTAGAGTCTCTGTTGACTCCAAGATGAACGTAAGTGTGTGATGAAGTGATCAGTAAAGCTAACTGCACTTTATTATGCATTAGCAGGTGCATGACAAACAGGTTCAAGGAGGTGATATTTTCCCTTTATGCTGCATTGGTCAGGCTGCAGTTGGAGTACCGCGTCCAGTTTTGGGTGCCACACTGCAAGAGGGATGTGAACAACCTCAGGAGGGTTCAGAGGGTCACTCGTATGGTTAGGGGCCTGCAGGCAAATCCCTATAAGGAGAGATTGAGTGCCTTAGATCTCTTCAGCCTCTGCAAGAGAAGGCTGAGAGGTGATCTTGTGGCAACCTACAAATTCATTGGGGGGGACAGCAAGGAATAGGAGATGCTCTGTTTACCAGGGCACCCCTTGGAGTAACTAGGAACAATGACCACAAACTGACAGACAGCAGATTCAGGTTAGACATTAGGAAGAACTTCTTTTCAGTAAAGGTTGCCAGCATCTGGAGTAGGCTTCCAAGGGAGGTGGTGCTCTCTCCTACCTTGGGGGTCTTTAAGAGGAGGCCAAACATGCACCTGGCTGTGGTCATCTGATCCCAGTGCTCTTTCCTGCCCAGGGCATGGGGTTTGGACTCAATGATCTGCTAAGGTCCCTTCTGACCAAATATCTATGAACCTTGGAACACACTTCTAGGCTTATCATTGTTATGGCTAATATTTTTTTTCTAACTTTCCTAGTATCAGGTGGTAATGATTTCATTATTTGAATTTGAAAATGGTGCTCACCAACCTGAGAAGACTCGGAACCGCTGGCAAAGACAATAAGTTATGCACAACAGAATAGGAACGTGTGTATGAGTGCGGCACGAGATGCGGGCGGCAGGATCTGAATGGAGCGGGGCTGCCTCACCCTCCTGTCCTCTGTGCCCCTCCTCCTGTACCTTCTGGCTCCAGCTCTGGTAGGAGAGCAATAGCAGCAGCACAAGATTGCATGTGACTAAGGGCATTCTGGGAAACATAGTTCTAGGAAATGTAGGTCTACTGTTGGGGGGTGATGTGATTTCATTTTTTGCCACTGAAAACCAGTTGTTTTTTGTCCCCTTGATATGCATGTCAGCAGCAAAAATATTAGTTAATAACTCCCTTCAGCAGTGAACCTCTACCTGCTGCTGCCTGGTGCCAGAGGTTCTAGGGCCAGAGCTCTTCAAGGAGGACATGGTGAAAAGGTGAAGGGGAGAGACTGCCCAGGGAGCAGTTTCAAAGCGTGAACAAATTCTGATTGTCCATGATCAATAAAATGTCCATGATACAGAAGTTCCCCTTCATTCCCAGGGTGCAGAATGCATATAATTGAAACGCAGAGAAAAACTAGCAGGAACTATATATGTCTATGCCTTTAAAGTTTAGAAGTAGCATGGATGTTTTCAGTCAGCCACTCTGTGTGTGAATTCTCTGCACATGTCAGCAACTATATTTTCTTTGAGCATGCCCAGATGAATAACTCTTCACACCATCAGTATGAGACACCATCTGCTGCATATTAATAACATTGAGGGCCAGGCTATTATTATTATTGTTTCTTGCCGGTTAAGTGGTATGCTTTAAGTCTGGAGTCTGAGATCTGCGTGTGCATACTGGAGTGGCTTTGGCATTCAGAATTAGATATGGCCACTGTGGGATGGTGTTAGATTAAGAAAAACCTTGAAAATTTGGAGGCAGCAAATTCTAAATGCAATAGATTTTGAGAAAGAGAGTCCTCTTAAGGTAACAATTTATTCAAATAATATAGTTATGGCACTATTATTAAATTAAGAAAAACAGTAAAAAGTAACCATAAAATTTAACTGTTAAAATGATCCATTCTCAAATGTCAGCTAAGATTTAAAGGGAGAGTTTGTCACCTTTAAATAAAAAATGATGTACAAATTACACAAACAATCCATAGAGACTCTTTCAGGCCTTTTCCGTCTTTTGCTCTTACATTAAAACATGCAATAAACCTTTTCAATAGGAGAGATTTAATCTATGTGCAAAAAGGGACTTAGAAGCAGATTCTTTCTTTTCTTTCCTGGAGGCCTCTTTTTTATTTTCTTTCCAGATATTGATTGTGAAAGTGATATCACACCAGAAGGTACATTGATATGGTGTTGAGTAACAGAAAACTGCAAAGAATCCTTACAGTATAATCAAAGCTTCTGTTCAAGCCCCACACTCTGATGAAATCCAATCAATAGGGACGATTAAATGACACATACAGAGCCATCAATATTAAATACAGTCCATTTCCTGTACAAGAGCAATGCAATGTAAAGTGGACAAGATAAAACTTGAATAGGCAGGTTATTTACGATGCCTGTACAGTATTTAAGCAGTGATGAAAGTTGGAAGCTTGCATCATTTGCATGTTAATCAAAAAGAGTGAATATGTATTTGCAAAGCACATAAAATATAGTTTGGTGTGTGACAATTTTTATTTTTTTCAAAGAATAATCTCTTTCAGTCATTTTTGGAGGAGTGAACTAGGGCTAGGTACAGACGTTCAACAAGCCTGAAGTGGAATCGATCTAACCTATGTGGCTTTCTGTAAGCGATGCAGTTTAGATCAGGAGTGAACAGAACACATGTTCACCTTTTGGTGGGGGTGGGGGGAGTGGAGAGGGAGGCATGCAGGCTGCCTGCACTGGGGGAGGCCAGCAGGTTGGGGGCACTCCTTCATGCCGCCCACTGTGTCTTGTGGGCTCCCTGGGCTGCCAGAGAATGCTGAGTGGACCTGAACAGCTGGGCCACCCATGATTGGCTGCTGGGTGGGGGCAAGCACAACCCCAAACCCTGTCACCATGGACCCTTGCCCATGCCTAGCCCTAGGCTTCCAGGGTGAGTCACCATGACACACCAGCACCCCAGCTGGCAGTGGCAAGGGGGAGGCATGCTCTAAAGAAGAAGGGATGGGGCCACTCAGAGCTCTGGTGAATGGCAGGCACCAGCAGCAGGTGCCCAGCACAATTGCAGGAATCATGACTGCAGGAATCACACCAGGTACCTGCTGCCACTTGCTACAGCTGTGAGGAGCCCAATCCTTCCTTCTGTGGGGTGCCCCTTTCCCCACCATATGGCCTGGGACTGCTGGGTGCTTGCTGCCAACACTTGCCATTCTTCAGAGCGACTCAATCCTGTCTTTTATGGAGCAACCCCCCCACCACCCACCTAGGGACACTGTATAAATATGGAAAAATACTGAGGGATAGACAGTCCCTTCCCTCTTTCCCCCTTCCTGCCTGCTGCTGACACCTGGCCACAGGCAGGAGGCAGCGCTATGGTCAGAGGCTTTGCTGACAGCTCTGTGACAGCTTAGGGGAGGACTAACTGGCTGCTTAGCTGGGCAGCCGAGTATGGTCGAGTTCTAGCACACCTTCCTGCACACCTAGGGGGTCTTGGGGGGATGTGCAAAGGAGCCTGGAATGCCAGCAGACAGTGACCTAACCTGATTTGATATTTATTTAGTGTATGCAGTTTTGGCATTGTTGCGGGGGGCGGTGTTGACTAGGTCAGCATCTTCAGGCACAGCCACTGGGGACGGGGCAAAAAGTGCTGCACCTGGTGGCTGCCTGCACTGCCGCTGGCACTGCTTCATGAGTTGGCACTGCCCAGAGTACAAAGCTGCCCTGTTATGTCTGTATTTTTAAACTCAAATTGTACCTCTCCCTCTTGCTGCTTCTCCTTCTAGCCCAATGAAGTGGTGGCCTATCTTCAACAGGAGCTGGTGATTTAGGCAGTCTTCTGAGTGGTGGAAATGTGGGTTTGAATCCTCTCAGGAAGTGCTTTAACCACCTTGCAATTATGCAGAAGGTGGGAAGCAGCACATGTGAGTTTGGCACCCCCCCGAAGTCTGAATTTTAGGAGGCCAGAAATACCTAACATATAGACCTGAGTCTGGTGCCTGGGCTATGGAAAGAAATGAGGGTTCAGGCAAAACTCTGGCTCTATGTTTTTTAATTGACTAACTCTAGGCACCTCCCTTTTCAGCACTAATATTCTGGACTGCTTTTGAGAAGGCACCTGTCTCTCTCCAGTGACTTCATAGGAAGCATACGAACCTAGCACTGTCAGTCTGGATAGGTCTTTTGTGGCAAGGCACCTATGTTTTAGGTGTTGCAGTGCCTAAATAGAAATGCCTGCAAAGTCAACCTGGATTCGGTCTTTTATATAGATTAGCAATATGTCATCCAAACAAAAGCAAATAAAAGATGCACTACTGAGGATTATATAATTATTAAAAAATGCTCATGGGATTTCTGGTGAGCAACGTTATTATCCCAGTGACATTTATTATTGGAATAGCACAAGAATAAAACATATGGGCTAGCTGTGGAAGTAAGATATCAGGAAGAATCAAGGAATGAGGGCCTTGTTACATGGTCATTTTGGGTGGTCCTGGAGCTCTTAACCCCTGGATTGCCCACACATTAGCAGCTTAAAATATTTGAAGTACTCATTATGCAGCTCAAAGTTATGCCACTCCAGGGCAGGATTGTCTCTGATCTGCGCTACCCAGCTCCTGTTCCATTAAGATGTGGCCACTTCCCACAGATGTGCTGCTCAAACTGAAGTCATCCAGTATCCCAGGATCTCTCACACCCCGACCTGATGAGCAGGGATAGAAGCCTGTCCAGGTCTACCAACCTTCTAGGCTAAGTATACACAGTCAAAAAGCCTGAGGCTGAATTGATTCAATCTTCACAGGTTAGTCCAAGCTGCATAGACTGAACCAATAAGCAAGTGAACAGACATTCACTTTTGATTCCAGAAATCACTTTTAATTCCACATGCCTGCAGTGGCTCAGGCCAGAAGCCAGGGGGTGCTAAGCATGCCTCCCTGCTTGGAGGCATGATCTAGCAGACAGCTTGGGCCAAGTCTATCCTGCCCACCTTATAAGGAGGGGGTTGTGAGAGAGGTGCAAAGCATCCTGGGATGCTGGGGAACTGAGACTTAACTTGAATCTGGAGGGAAACTGGGACAGAAGTTCAATAAACCAATTTAACCTCAGTCAGTTAAGTCTGACACTACATCCATCCAGGTTTATCCTGATATAGTTTGGGCCATTTTGAAAGTGGTTTATGTGCCCTGAACTTATGTTGTGTTACGGTTTTGAACTTGTTTCTGATCCTTTATACCAGTTTATGTGTAATTTCTGTCTTTATCCCTAGTAGCAATTTACAGCTCCTAGCCCAGCCTCTGCTCACCAGGCCTCTAGTGGCAAGTCATAGGTGTGCAGGTTGGGGACAGCCAGAGAAGGTTTCTAAACTAAGGTTGTGACTGCTCCAAACTCCAAACCAATGCTAACACCAGTCAACACTTGTGTAGCTCACAGCGTAATGTGTAACAAGGCCCTGATATGGGAGCATATTGGTCTAACTGGGGCTCCTGATGCTACACTCTGTATCTCTTTTGTTCACTCTCATTTCTTTACATGAATTAATTTCTTTTTTAATGTTAACGAATTACATTCCTTTTTAAAAATCAGTAAGTAAAATCCTGGCCCATTAGACTCAATGGCAAAACTGTTGGTGATTTCAACAAAGTCAGGATTCCTCCCAGTGGTGCAAACTGATGTTTCAAGTTAAGCACATGCTTAAATTGGTTCCTGGATTGAGGCCTGAATGCTCAATACTTTTTAGAAGCAAATCCCTTGTTCTTAACAGTACTTGGGCATTTCTTGCAACATGATAAAAAAAATTCATAGGAAAAGTGAGTCTGGAAAATGTTTAGCTTTTCATTCATGAAGACCACTCACAATCTCAACCCAGACCCTTTCACAAGTATTGCCACCAGGGAAACGATGGATGCTTTTGCAGTGAAAAACTACTTGTCACTGACCAAAATTGAAAAATTATGTCAATATGATGGGATGTTTCTTGAAATGTAGTGAAATGAACCTGGATGCATTCCAGTTAGTCCTTCAATCATACAAGATGCAGAGAAATCTCTCTCATTGCTTCCTGTGCATAACAATTCTGCACAGTGACTCTGTTACTCTGCGGGGGGTACAACTCATCACCCCTGAAATCCTTTTCAGAGTTTCATGAAATCAGACATATATATTGTGGGTTTGGGGTCACAATGCCTGAGCCCTTCTTTGACCTGACATTATTTACATGCAGAGTAGACTTTTGCAGTAAGCCACTTTATGGATGAGAAAGGGAGGCTCAAGTACAGGACGGGCTGCCAATGGGATTATGAAGTTCATTTTGATTGATCAATAATTAACTTTACCCTTATGAGATTATAGGCCTGCTTTAACAGTGGAATTTACTGAACATCCTAAACTGCCAGGAAGTAGAGGGAAGAAATAAGAAGAAAGCTACAGCAACTTGGACATCTGTCCTCTTTATGCTGACAGAACTGGTAACCAAGATCTCACTCCTTTGCTCACTATCTAAAGTACAAACAACATAAAACAGGGATTGGATTGATATGGAACGCTACATAAAATGTTTGCTTATAATTATTTCTAGCACCCTTTTGAAGCTTAGGGATAAAACATTTCTAATTATTCATCAGGCCTTTGGAACTCCTGGCCCTCTGTAATAGAGATTTAGCAGAACAACAAATAACATACAGGGATCCAGATGAAAGGAGAGAATTTGAAGGGATTATTACCATAAAAAAGCAAATGACTATTTGATGGAGTTACAACAATACAGAGAGTCAGACAGGGATAGAGAAATAATGCTAATTGATAAATACATTGCTGCTTAAGCATTAATTTGAGCTATGGCATGGTAGTAAAATGAGTAATACCTGTAATTTTCGTTTTACAAATCACTGTGCATTTAGCTTTTGAAACATGTATATACTTGTACCTTTTCTGTGCCTCCTCCCTCTCTCCCAAATAGCTGTCAATGTTGTACTAGGCAAGTCTTTAAAAGGTAGGACATTGTTCATATTGTCATGGATTATTTGAGGTCATGTGAAGATACATCTGAACAGGGACGAGTATTCCACAAGTTCCTGGCATCTATAGCTATTTTAACACCCTCCAACTATTACACCCAGAGAATTAGGCCTAAGGGCCCAATCCTGTGTCACTGAAAAATACATAAAAATCCCCATTGATTTTAACCGGAATAAAATAGGGCTACAACTGAGTTCATTGATACTGTCTTACATAAAAAATACTAGGTAAAAAGAAATGTGCAGAAATGAAGTTTGAAGTGGATGTGGGGAAAAAAACCACTTTTAAGTATTTATTATACTCATTTATTCCTCATTCTAACATTCATACTCACATGAAAAAAGCTTTGAGGCTAATGGGATTTTGTCCTAAGAATAAATTTGGGCCCAATGACATTTGAAAAATGGTGAAGTGGGACTTTAAATACTCTATGGGCATATCTACACTTCGCCTATGCCAATGTAGTGACATGCTACAGTGATGTAGTGACCGTGTGTTTACACGTGATTGCTAGTACACTCCCTGAGTATAGCATGCCGCTACAGTGATGAAGCAGTGAAATCTGTGTGCCACTCGCATGGTGTAGTAACCACCAGAAGGAAGTACTAAAGCACAGCGCCATAGCAATGTCACCATATGTGTAGATGTGCCCTATGAGAGCAATTTTCCATCTCTTGCCATTCAATGCTTTTATAGATAGCATTGACATAATTTGTACATCATTGCTATTACACCAATCATTTTCCATAACAAGTCACATGTGACAGTACAGTTTTAGATGGTACAGTGCCCACAAGAGGGGTGCATGTGTATGGAAAGTAGACTATATATACATAGGCACTACGCTGTTCCCCGAAGATAGATAACTCAGCAATGTGTTTCCTTACATCATAGCACGCATAGACTATGTATACAGTCAGTTAGAAGCTTTCCTTTCATTCTTAATGAAGGTAAAACAGTCAATACATAGCAGCCTACTAAATTATATTCAGACTTACAAAAGAAGGCAGTGTACACACTAGATTAACAGGGGTGTATCTTCTTCTTAAGAGTTGCGCTGTTAAAGCCTATTAAAGTAAATCATGTATTATACATATACATTACCATTTTCTCTGAACCATAAAGTCCTTGGAGAATTAGTCCGCAGAGACATCCCAAATCCAGTTTAGATGGGGCACAAAGGCACAGTTCCAGATTTACCTGTGTGAATTGCCTCACAGGTGACAAGCATTAAGGAGCAAAATCTACTGTTATGTCAGATAAGCAGAGGATTCCCTGTCTCTTAATTCACTTGGCAAAAAAGGATAATTACCTGAACTAAATGTCTGGGCCCTTCTAAAATGGACTCTAGGGACAACCCTGCAGATTAATACTCTGAGAATATAACATTGCAAAAAGGATATATGCATGTATTAAATAGGATCTACTTTCAGAATGCAGATCAAACTGCATCCTGAGGTAGGGGTAGGACAAAGTCCAAACTGGCCTTATTGCATTTTTCAATAGTGGGGGATTCCAGTTTTCCAAATGACAAAACATCAGTATCTGAGGCTGCTGACGTGTGTGTCTGGGGGAGGGCAGGGGGTTCTGAGTTTTGACAGATTTTTTTGGCTTCCTGTGAACCGAATGCTTTTGCTCGATTCCTCAGCTGATATAGACATGCATTTCTCCACTGAAATAAGGGAAACCACACCATGTTAACATCAGCTATGGTTCTCCTCTGTGTTAGCAACATTTTAATTGTTTAGAGATATTAGGAAAATACTTTATTGAGATTTATAGTGTTATTTGATGCTGTCACTGTTTTAGCAATGGGTCTTTTTTTTCTTTTATAGTAAATAAATTTGTGGCATGTTACTTTAAAAATGAAATAAAGCTTGTGTTCATAGTGACAGTCAATAACGCTACAGCATAATAATCAATTGCTATTTGTAGCAGCAGGACTAGCAGTGGGGGCAGATCAGTGCAAATTACTGTCACTGTGTGCTGTCGTGTAGTGCAGCTAGCCTGTATAACGTAAGACAAATGATACCATATTCAATGGAACTAGACAGTAGTTAGTCATACCTGTACAATGGCAGAGCAGTGTGTGCTGGCTTCAAATACAACAGGAAAGAGGTTATAAATCTATGGAATTGATAGGGAAGAAAAATAAATTAATCCAGCAATGAGTCGTGCTACTAAGATTTAAAGTTAAATGCTCATACTTTTACTATGGGCTGGAGAACGGAGGATTACAAGTATCTGGGGATATACAAAAGAGGTTAGATAGCTTTTTAGTGAAAACCAATGACGTCTCTGTTGTAGTTTAAACTGAAGGCTTGTAAGGATGCCTGTAAGCCATGGGGATCTTCAGTTCAAAGCACCTGTTATGATCAATAATAATGCCAAAACGAAATATAATAGCTTATTTTTTTCCACAGAAACAGAAGTGTTTGTTACTGCTATAGATCACAGCAGTGTCATTTGTTTTGTCTGTATGTCATTCGAGAAAAGAGATCCAGCCTGTGATCTCAGCTGGGGGGAGAGCTGTTATCTCAGAATTGTGGTCTGGAAGTGGCAGGTCAAACAGGTAATTTTAAAGATGGAGCTGCTCAGTCTTTTGTATTTCAGCACCTTGGTTGCTATGAATAAGATAATTTATTTCGAACCCCTGTGACTGCAGATAGGTGCAAATAGGGCTTATTTGCCATGGACCAAAATGGCAGCATTTTCAAAACACAGGCTTTGGGCTACAGAGTAACTTACTCCTATGTAATAATATTTTAATAGATCCTTAGAGAAAAATTTTGAAAAGGGTTCCAGAAAGATTGAAGCAAACTGAAGTCTTCTGCATAGAAATGCTCCAGGATAGGCAGAAAAACTCATTCACCTAATCTGACAGTATACCTTAACACTAGGGTGGAAGAGTAGTTCAGTGTCTGTGCCCACTCAAGCTCTCTTCTGGAACTGTTGGAAGACGGAGAGTTCATTGCCCTTTTTGTCGGTATATTTTGGGATGAGCATATTGCCCAACTAGGAACTGTACTGAGATCAAGGACTTCTTTCACACAGGCCACAGCAAGCTTGTTAAGCACGAGCTGTCCCTATCAATCTGGACCAGAATCTAACCATTGACCTAGAGGTGAAAGTATCTGAATACATTTTCCAGCCCTCTCAGTTGTCCTCAGGAATAACACTAATGACAATGAAAATGAATGAACAAGCAAACAAACCAACAAAGCTAAGTAAACAGCAAGTGAACTGGCCAAATGAACTGGGCAGCATGTTAACGAGGGCAACTCAGAATTAGTCTTTTATTTTAAACTACAAGACAATATAAAGTAGCCTGTTCTGCAGTCTGTTGCTTTCACACATGCTTTATTAGATGTATGTTAGTATGTGTGAAAGTTTTTCTGAAGTTGGACAAGATATTTTTGACAATACCTGAATATCAGTAGGAATCTGAGGAAGTGTCCTGCACTGTATTTTGAGGTGGTCAGTTGGTGGAAACCACGTGGCTGAATTCATATGCCTGGTGGGGAGAGGAAGAGCAGGGGCTGTTTTCTTTCTTTCTTTCTTTCTTTCTTTTTTCACTTGGTGTGCTGAGTACAAAGTATGGGCTCAAAAGAATGGGGAAAATTATTTTCACTCACCGTTACACATGAAGAGTCTGCAGTTAGTGTGTTCTCTGCTCTTTTACGAGCTATTGCTACACGATTCTCTGTATCTTTCCCTACTTCTCTATTCCCATTTCTCTGTGCTGTCCAAAGACTCTGGGAGGTAGTGTCCTTGTACATTCTGACTCCAATATAGTACTTCTCTTATTCAGTGATAGCAGCATTACTTATTATTAATTGTAATCAGGGATATTTCTCCTTGCATTTAATCAGAGGGTGCTTTGCCAAAAGAATTCAGGAACTTGTTTCTATGTCTACTCTGGGTTGGCATGAAGATGTTTGGGGAAAATAATCTTCCACTCTAAGATAGTTAAATTTAAAAGAGGGACACTTTGGGTAGAAACTATTAAGAAAATTTTTTGTTTTTGCAACTGGTATTCCTGTAAAGGCAAGATGTTGAAACAAAGTGGGGTTTTCCCTGAGAGAGTTTTGAACTACAGAATTTTCCTCAGTCCGGTAAGAGGTAACTGAATGTTTGCTTTTCATTAAACTGAATAAAGCTAGCTGGACAGAAAAGTTAGGTAATTTTTAAAGGGTTTTTGCACTTGAGTTACAGCTTGGACAGAAGGAGAATGGAAACACTATTTTTTGGTTGTCAATGTAATGTGTTTTGATTGACAGCTTTGTGAAGCTCTGCTTTATTTTTTTGAAGGCCATTAGGAAACCTGTCCAATTAATATATTTAGGCCAACCTTGTCAGGCCTGCATTAAGGGCTTGATTCCAATCCTAAAGTTGCCGGGTTTTTCCAAGGACTAAGACACCAATGAAAATCCAAAGATCCACTGTGTAGTTTCGAGTGTGACCAAATAGCTACTATCAATTTCAGAGAATTAGCAATTTACAATTAAACCAGTTATATTATATCCAGTCATCATATTGCCCTGAGTCCAGGGTCAGCATGCTCTCAGTAGTTTGACCAGTTTGTTTTTCAATTAAACAAAGATAAAATACTGTAATGAGAGAATAACTAACAATGAATTTTAAATGCTAATCTTATAATGCTCTTATAATTTGATACCTGTGTACTGTTTTAACACCATATAGAAGGGCAAAGTATATTGCTCTATGCACTAAGAATCATCAACAGCTCAGTGTTCACCATACCAATCTCTGCAGTAACTGTAGTATCTTATAATTAGAATATTGAGATGGTGTGGATAACTGCAGAATACAAATACTGAATTTTTTATGATACCATACATTGTACATTCTCTCAATGACATAAACTGATAATTGTTTTTTCTAAAAAAATTACTATTTTATAAATAGTTTACTTCAAAGGAAGTGGGAATTGTGAAAGTAACAGATTACTATAAATATTCCATGAGAGGCTATGATGGTATGCTGAGATGTATTTGATAGTAATTCTACCCTTTATATGTGGAACCTGATCCTTTATAGGTATCAAACATAATACTCTTCATGGAATGATTAGAGATATCAACTGTGTTTTGTAATTAGCTTCAAAGGGTCAAATGGCATAAAAATCACCTGAGATACAAAAACTCTGGCTATTATAATGGTATACCATGTAATGGTAACTAAATATATATATTTAGTTATTGACATTCTGCATTATTAATGGCTTTAAAAAGGGTACTGCTGTGTTGTAACTCCATAACAGGTAGAAGCCAACTGGAAACCTAAAATTTATTTGTTTTTATTTGACAGATAGTTTTCAAGAGAAAAGGCAATGTAAATGTACATGTGGACTAAATTTAGCTTGCAAGGTAAGGCCTGCATGCAATATGTGCAGGCCCCGGGCTTCATTATAGGTAGTTGCACTTGACTTGTCTTGCATGTTGTTGAGAAAGCACCCCCTAGCTAACTTCCAACAATATAGAGGGAAAAGATAGTTTTACTGAAATCTCATCCTGAATACCTTTTTGTTCCTTAATATTTTTAGCCTGAGGATGAAACATTTTAGAAAATCCATGTACCTACTCCTGCAGGAGCAATCACATTTTGGTTAATATGTACAGTTTCACTGAGAAGTTCACATCAGGTGAACTTCTCTTTTCTAGGGCAACTCCATAAATTCTTGATTTCAGAGGCTCTGAGCAAAATATGGAGGGGGGGTTACATTTAAATTATACAATTGCATTGGATATAATGCTTAAGCTTCATTGAAAATAATAAAAATCCTTGCAGTACAAACATATACTCTCTGGACCTTATGGCATAGAAAATTCCTGAATAATAATACTTCTCTGATGGCACAATGTACCTTGTCAATTTTTTTCCATGTTGAAGGATTATTTTCTTGGTGAACAAAAACCTGCAGACATTCCAAGGAATAATCAGCTCAGAGGCCAACATAATATTATTTTCTTAATTTTATTTGGTTTTGGGGTCATTATAAGGTAGGCCCCAAAATATTTGGAACAAATTGATTTCTTTTTCTTTTTTTTTTTAAATTTTAATTTGCTTATTTATTATCACTGGTTGTATCAGGAAGGTTGTAAATATATTTTTTTTATTAGGTATCATACGTGTAATGGGCATAGTGCACAAAATTATTTTCCAATGTGCAAGATTAAACATGTGAATAAATATTTTCTAAACAGCTGGTAAAAATTCTCCATGGGACACATTCTGCATGGCTCAATTCTGCAATGTCATTTGACTAAGAGTATGGACAGCTGTTACACTTAGAGCAACCTAACTAGGCTGAACTGTACATAGGTTCAGGGAGTTAGATCAGTCAAAATATGGCTGGCCCAATCTAACTTAGTTCACCTGAGTAGGTGCCCTAAGTAAACTGAGTTAACCTATGCCCAATCTAACCAAACGTGTACACATTCAGAGCACAGCCTTGGACTGCACTTTTTCTAACACCTATGTCCTGACTGGGTGAGCTTCTCAACTCCTCCTCACCTGCAGATGGACAACCCACCCTGAAGATCTGTAGGCTCCTCCTCCCGCCCCCTCAACTTGAAATTTGACATAAAAATACTCAGATTTTCAGATTTGGAGCACTTTTCTTTCTTTAAAAGCATGCTGAGCAAACCAAAAGCTTCTCTTTACCACCTAGATCAAAATTTGGGTAAAAATATCAACTCTAGACAACAATCAATTAAATTAAATGTTAAAGGTGAACTTTGTCAAGAATGGTTGTTTTCATTTGGTGTTAGGCTGCCTTTTGCCTTTGCCAGGGTTCTCGTGTGAATAGCCAAGACACTTCAGGATGCGTCCACAGGTGCGCACATGTGTTTTGTGGTGCTTAAAGCACCTCAAAACATGCCCTGCACACATGATTTGGTTCACTGCAGTGCATATTTACAGTGCGGATCCAAATTTACATACCTGGAAATCCCAGTAGCAAAAAAGGTGCACTGAAAGAAAGCAGGGTGGTGCACATGGCAGCACTGTGCGCTGCTCAAAACCAGAGCATAGCTGGCCAGAGCCATGCTCTGGCTGCCAGCCAGGCTCTGCACACCCAGATCATCACTGCTGGAGCTCCAGAAGACCCCCAGTTAATGCTGCTGGGGCCAGCCCAGGTTCTGGGTATAGTGCACAAAAAGTGCTAGCCCCAGACTTCCCTACCTCACCCAGAGCATTTTTCCCCAAACTAACCCCATGTTCAGGGGTGGGTGCTGGGAAAAAAAAAAAGCAGTGGCATGAATTTGTGTTGCTGTTTTTTTTCCCTATGGCAACTGCATACCCCTGCTCATGGGGATGCAAACTTAGGCTGCATTTTCAAAGATCCCTAAGGAATTTGTACATTTAATTTCCATTAATTTTAGTTGAAATTGCATCCAAATATTTTAGTCAGTTTTAACAAATTCACCCGTAATCTCCATATGCTTTAGTTCTCCTTCTGTAAATTGAAAATAATAATATTTCCAATACCTTGACTCTTGACTGTCTTCAAGGACTGTCACTTGCATATATGTACTATACCTATAATAATAGTTTGTGAATTTTTGCACTACTGCATCCATATCACCACTGGGGAATAGAACCCCCTTTCAGGACTCACCTACTATACCAGTAGCTGTCAACCTATTTGATCCTATAATCCATCTCTAACACTGGTCCATGCCAACCTGCTGCACCACAGCTTCTCAGCCCTCCTAACTCTAAACTCCACTTTTTTCCTTATAGTCAGCCCCCTGCCATCCTCCCCAAATCCAGAACTTGCTGCCTCCTCCCCATCTTCCCCTAATCCCTTGTTCCTCCATAGAAGAAGAAACCACACCTGGTTTGTTACACTGACCAAATAGAGGATAAGTCAATCTCCAGCTCATAGGGTTGTGGTCTGAAGGGCAGCATTACAGTTACATCATATTGTGATCAAACTTTTACATGTTTTAATGTCTGGAGGTTGGAAATGGGAAGTGCAATGGAAAAATGTGCTAGAATAGGGTGCAGTAGTCACTGACATCTAGACAACATCCATGGTGATAAGCACTAGAAACAATTTAGGGCCCATGTGTAAAGGTGTCAGCATCATCTGTATCTTAGATCATTACTGAAGAGCATAACACAATGCCCTCAAAGGATTTCTGCCTGTCTCAGCACTTTGCAGTCTGAGTATCTCCAACAATTGCCATTCAGACATTGCACTTCCGCAGTCTGCATGCCCCCCTGTGTGGCTGCCACTGCAAAAACCATTGTCTATTGCTTAATATTTTGATACTTAATGCAAAAAGTCTCCTCTATCATACAGATTGATTTGATCAGATTGAGGCATGAAGCTGTGCAGGCTTTCTGCATTTAGGATGATTTTAGTATAAAGCATGCAAAGCCCACAGTACATTTCCCTGTTTCTTTGGCATTACGTCTGCAATGCAGTGTCATGAATGATGACACCTCTTCAACGAAAAACAGAGAAATATCTTTTGCGAGATGTGAGATTTGTAACGAAAGCTTCCCTGTGATATGAGCTGTTGAACTGTCTCCAAAGAGTCCTGATTTAATCTGAACCATTTCTTGCCACTTCATCATAAAACACACCATCCAAAATACTAGGCAATAATTAAATTTAGTGGGAAAATAATAATTAACAAAAGCCTAAGTAAACTTCCTCATATTTTAAAATATTTTACAGTTGAATCTTGGTTAGACTAAATAGTCCATGTGTGTGTGAAGATGATCAAATTATATCTACCCTCCCTCCCCCGACTTTAGAGGAGTGGACATAAAAATATCCTTTAAAATTCTGCAATAGCACATTTTTATACATACAGTATAAATGTATGCATCTTCCTATCTAACATATTCTCTTTGAAATATTTTGCTTGTAATTTTGTTAATAAGATGCTATTTTGAAATGTAATAGCCCTCACATCAAATAGATATACTTGTATGTTAAAGACCACGTCAAACAGATATAAAAGGCTGAAGAGGAAGATTTACCCTCAGTCATGAAAGACCATAATAATGCACTTTCAGAATCTGTGTTTGAATCCCCACATAGCAGAATAAATATATGATCCACTTTTTCAAAATATATTCTAATACCTAAAATAGATTCAAGTTCCTATGTTGTATACACTGTTTATATGTCCACATAACGCATATTGTACATATGTTCCTTATTCACATTTCTTTTTTCTTTTCTTGCTTTTCTTTTATACATTCTTTCAGCTCTTTTGTTGGCCAACTGTAAACTGATCACTTACAATTGTACTTGAGTGTTTAGTGACCAGAAAATGTACAAATGCTGCTGCTGCCAGAGTAACTGAAAGTGCACAAGCAGATTGAGGGAAATACTACAGGCAAAAATTAGCCATCATTAGTTACCCCTGCTAATATTGCAGAAAATTGAAATGCTTGCCTCACTGAGAATTGAAGAGCATTTCTGAAGTTTATCCAGAACAAAATATCTGACTTTTAAATACAAATAAGATATAAGCAGCGTTAGGATGAATTATGCTGTACTTTGCAAGTAAATCTGTTAAACATTTTTGTGGAACTATTCCTAAATAAATGTAGACTTGTTAAACAGAATTTTAACAGTTTCAGCTGACATTTCAAGGGGGGAAATGTGGCTCTACTTACAGCACTATATATTGGGCCAAAATGTTGAGAATAGAGTCCAGGAATGCTGCAGTATACAGATAACCATAGACCCATTCTTAACACTTTAAGGACTTTGTTTTACCAAAACATTGTCGTAAATGTCACAACCGATAAGAACTCACACACTGAAAATCTTTGCCCTCTAAAGATACCCTAACTTAATACTCCACCTGTACAAAACCAGGCTAAATCTATATTTTATATTTCTAACTCTTGGTTTTTGGTGGAAATAGAAATATATACAAGAGAATGAACAGCATCAAAAAATCTGCTTATAAAAATATTGGAATTAAAGAGAGATCCTTCTGAATTCGTGCCATTCTATTTTATTATGTTTTGGCCTTTTGCAAACCTCTTTGCACATCTTCTAGGTTTTACTATCATTCCTTAATACTGCATTTTTATTTTTTATTTTTCCTGCAAAAAACCCAACATAATACAATTTTGCTAAAAAATAAATCTCACAAATAAAAATGTTGCTAAAGCAAGTAGAAGCATAGCCTTCCTTTGATCTTTTGGGTAGTCATTTTTACAGATGACCTTACTGTCAATATCTCTGTCAAGTACATTTCTGCAACACCTGTTATAAATGCTACAGGCTTCCATGCACATGTGACACCATATTGGAATGATGCAGTTCATTTGACATAATGCAAGTAGGTAGAGTACATGTTGCCTAACATATTTAAACAGCATTATATTTTGATCAAGGGAAGCTTTTCAAATATTTTGTACAATGTAGAGGTTTACTCCTGATAATACATAAATTGCAAAGGTTCATTTTGGATCCTCATTACCAAAACCAGCCAACCAAGGAGATAACGTAGAAAAACATGCCATTCTCTCCCTTTTTTAAAAACGATAATTCCATTATGCACAATGAAAGATTAATAATGAAGCACAGAGAAGACACCTATTTTGTACTTACATGAAATACATAATACACACTGATTCTATTTCTGTAGCTGTTATTTTGTTGTTAATTCTCTTCTGAACAAACAAAATACTTCAGAACTTAGTCTCTGAACATTTTCTAGTTTTCCAAGTACATGTAAAAGAAAATGGTAAAATTATGTGTTGAAAAAAAATCTCTCAGAAGATACTTACCTGTCCTATAAAAACATGTTTCCGACAATCTCAGGCCAAGATTTCCATAGAACAGCAAAAAAGGTGTTCACAGCACTAATCCTGAATTGCTAATACCTCTGATTCACTTTGGTATAGTTCTCCTTTTAGCTTCATACCTCATCCTGATTCTGACAAGAATGAGCAAAACTCTTAAGTGCTATACATAGGAAGAGACTTCAGGGTGGCATTCTTGTTTAACATCACAGTATATTATCTTTAAGCATGTGCTGGGTACAACCTATATCATCTATTAGGTGCATTTGTTCATCCTGAAAAATTAGACTGGCAATGCCCTATTCAAGGCCCATAATACCATGAGTGACCTTTTAATAAAGGCCCACAAAAAAGAGATGAGACAGGGCTGAATCAACAAGATTTCCACTGCTAGTGCTCTTTTAGAAGGACTTTATTGGCCTGATGACTTACAAAATCAAGCTGTATTTTTATTAAAAAAAAATTCTTAAAAAATAAAAAGCCGAAGGCTCTGGGATCCATATACATAGTCCTTATTAAAATCAATGGCTGACTTGTGTCAGGTTGTAGTGTATTGTCTTCCTTGTATCCTGCTATGAATGTCTTTTGTTATACATGTGCTTACAGTTTTTCCAAGTGGGCAAAAATTAGACTGCAGCAGCTTACCCTTATGGATTCATTCAGTTTTGGTCCAATCTACCGATAAAACTGAGTTGATGGGTATCTGAGGACTTACCATATTATTAATATGTATCATTAGTGTGTATGGCTCCTCAGGAAAGTTACTGTAATTGGGATTTTATCCCCTGAAAGTCAGAAAAATTATTGACAGTTTCTGGGTCCTAAATGCATCACTGTTTCAAGTAAAATAACAAGCTTTGCCTTAGGCGGTTGTTCATGCTATGTGATCACTGGATACTTTGTCTATCTGGCTTCGTGTGTTATGAAAGAAAGAGAGATAGCAGCCTCCATTGGAATAGGAGGGAGTCAACAAATGACTTCACAAGTATTTGTGGTTTTTATTATATTATTTCAGCATCCTGATAATTAATGACTGAACTTTCAAACCTGTTTGTGTGAACTCAGTGTTCTGATAAGAATGGCTGCAGAGTGGGTGATTTATATTTGTTTTGGATTTTTCACTTGAGGATTTAGTAACAGTGCCATGTTGTAACTACTTTATTGCGGGGGTAACTGGAAATGTTTCAGCAGCAGGTTCTGCCATTTAGCATACACTTGTAATATGGTTCTATTGTCCATTTTCAATCAATATTTCTCCTTTCCAATAAACAGCTTAAGTGTAATAAACCAGACGGAGCAAAGTTAATTGCCATATGATATATTTTGTTTCTAGGTATGCTCAGATGGCTAAAGTGAAGTTAATTAGGTTATAGGTAGCATAGCAACATTAGAAAAATATATATCTCCTGCCACACAGACATTTTTTGTTCAGTCAATGCCATACACAAATACTTGTGGGTGAGGCCTGTAATATGACCACCTGTTTAAAACCTGGACTGTGCAGATCGCTGGCAAATGGCATAGATTGCCAAATGGATTACAGTAAAGGCAAATTGGGGAAAGAGGGGACAGGTATCATAGATCTATGTTATGCCTTGTATTAAGGATTACATTTTTGTTCCTGGCTATAGAAAGAAGCAAGTATTCAAAATAGAATGGTTTAAAAATATTTACTAAAAGCATTTTTCCGAAAAAATAAAAGAGAAACAAATAACAGGCCTCATTGTTACTTTATAAAAGCTCATTGTTTATGGCAACTTTACTAAAGCTGCATACATTTGAGAATACTGTTGTTTGTAATTACAGCATGCTATTGTCCAGTGTTCAAGAGTGAGTTCACTTTCATTCCACTTTTTAGGAATCTTTCCTTTTATTATTGCAGCACAGTAATCAGTTAACAACTTATATATGCTTCCTTTCTTTCCTAAAATCTGTCTTCCATTGCAAATCTTAATTGGCTTAGGAAAATGCTCACAGTAGATATTTTTAAAAAGGAACATAAAATTTAGAATGAACAATATTTAAAAAAAATGAATCAAAAGAACAGACTAAATGCTCTAAGGAAACAAATCTCCTAGGGACATTAATTTCAGAGCCCTATTTTCAGGAAACAACTTTTATTAGTGCTGTATTGAGATGTTTTAGATATGACTCAGATTTTTATGAAAACCTTTATCCATCTTATATAGGTTTTGCTTACCAGACCATGAACTACAGATGGTTTCCCAAATTATTTTTCCAAGTACGAAAAATAGAACTAAGCACAAAATATGATTCTAGGACCCAAACCTGTAATCTTTATATGAATCTGTTATCCATACTTGTACAAATAGGCCTGGTAAGCATGAGTAAAAATTCCAGGATTACTGGTTTAATCAGGCAGCTATTTAAATCGAAGGGAGTCCTTCTACTGACCTAACTGGGCATAGGATCAAGCCAAGCCCCTTGCTTATTTTCCATAGTTAATAGTGCATAATGAGGATTCCACTGAAGTCAAATGGCAAGGCACCCATTGATTTCAGTGAGACCAGGACTAGGACCTGACTGTTCAATGCTGATCTTAATTATACAAGGGTAAAAATGTATCACTCTAATTTACCAAAAGTAGCTGCGCTGAATATGCTCTGGTTTCAATAAAGCTGTACTGATGCATCTGTCTTTGTGAATAGTGATTTTAAAAAAATGCAAATCTGCTTACATCTTTTCTTCCTGACATTAGGTCACTGCTTTATGGTCTTTCTTTCATTTGCACATCCATAGCAATTTCTATTTTTGGACACTATTGAAAATATGAGATTCACTGGATCCAAATAGACATTCTTATAATAAGCAGATTGTACTGAGTTACAAAAGATGTAGTATAATAAAACAAATTGTACGAATGTGAGAAGAATGTGTAAGAAGTTTCATCATCAAAAATGACCAATAACATTAAGATGTTTTGTATGAAGAAAACACTCTAAGCACTGTTCTTTGTTACTGCATAAAAAGCCTTTTTGCGATGGCTGTTCCTTGACATAGACTCTTTATGTGGGAAATAATTTATTGCCATACCTGTAACTGAAATAATGACTAAATCATTTTTAAAAAAGTCTCATAGCTCCAACAGAGTAAATCTTCTACAACCTGCTGCAGTGCTAATCGTAAGCATGTTATACAGTAAGTTTGCCTGAAGCTAAGTTAAGCAGGCAGATTAGGACTGTAATATAGTATCAGGACTCATAAATCAAGTGTGCTTGCAGATTTTCTTTCACTTACTGCTCCTTCTTACAGTTCAGACAAGTCATAATTACACATCAGTAGGCATTGTGAACAGAGGAATGAGCTACAACATAACGCACAATAAACCCTGTCATATAAAAGCAAACTGGATAAAATAACAGAAGCAATACTCCATTTTACAACATCACACTAAAGAATTACACCATGCCATTGTGTAATATTCTGATCAATCAAGAGCCCATCCACAATTGACAGTCCCAGTAGGCTAAAATTTACCATTGGAAGATATTTTCCATTAGTATTATTTTCTCTTTTATATATATATTCAGTGAATAAGATTTGAAAAAAGACTACAAGCTCAAAATAAAAAGTGCCCACTGCATAAATTCTGCCGAGGCTTTATTCCTTAAGGTTCCCTTTTATTATATAGGCTTGCAACAAATTGTAATGGATGAACTAGAAAGAGTTTCTCATTCATGTTTTATTAGCATTAGTATACTGAACACAGGTACTATATATTTGAAATCTTAGATAAAAGCCATGGTGACAGATGTCTTCTAGTAATTTCTAGGCTTAACATCAGATCAAAGGTGTTCTAACTTGAGCATGTGATCTTAGTAGGATCCTGAAAATGAGATTTAATGAAACATGAACAAATATTGGTTATTTTAATCCTAATAAAAGGGCCAGCAAATGATATATATATATATGTGTGTATGTGTATGTGTATATATATATATATATCAGGCACCACACAGAGCAGTGAGGAGGCAGGAAGATCTGCTTTGTCTCATGCAAGCTTGACCTATAACTCCATGTTCTCTATTGGGGGAGAACAAGCTCCATAAAGCTACTTATTTCTAGGTATGGCAGTGAGATTGAACTGGAGATAGAGACAAGGATTGGGCAGAACTGTGAATTCACTGTTTATCCCTCCAACCAGCACAAATGAGCTGTTCAGGAGCAAGGAAAAGGTGGAAATATATTAACTGGTAAAGGCTAGCAGCTTGCAATAATTTGTGCTTCTGCTTGAGATGAAAAAATAGGGGTAAAGGTCAGATTTGGAATATATCATGTAGATATGTAGCAGAATTAATGCCCCAGGACTTCCTAAGGCCCTAATCCTGGAAAGACAATTTTAACTTTATGGACTATAAAGTAGTCCTGTTGAATTCAGTGGGACTCATATAGCTACTCACAAGCAGAAGTTAAGCATATCCATAAGTCTTTATAGCATTAGGGCCTAAATCCAGACCCATCCAAGATAATATATTTAAAAAATAATTTCCAGCATAGTCATGTGGTGTGTAGGCTACAAGTAGAGTCACATGATCATCATTAGAGTTATTCCATATTTACCCAGCACCATGGGTACATTTTCCAGCAAGTGACACAAATATAGTGGGAAAGAGTGACTTGGTTCTTTGTGGTGATCTTCAGCTTAGCAGAGGCAATATAGACAGACCTTTAGGCACTTCCGGAAATGCTAACCTTAATCTTTTGAAATCTTGTGTTCAAGATCTAATGGTCTAGGCATCGACAGTATGAACCTTTGGGAAAAGAGAACAGTTCTTGCCTCCCTGCATCCTGTTGTAGATTATTGCCCTAAGCATTTGTAGAACCCTAATTAACTTAAAACTGACAGGTGTGTTAAACTTCTTACCTTGGTTCAGTTAATTCAGGTTGACTTTCCTGGCACAGCTTGGCCCTGCCCCGCTTTCTGGACAGACACCAGTTTGTCAAGATGGGACCCGACTGCAGAATGCCAGGTGCTTCTAGGCCTGCTGGGTCTGCACAGTAACTGATCAGTGTTCCTAGTTCTGTGCCTCTTGGACACACTCCCAAGCATGTTGTTAGGAAACTACTTATAGCCAAAGCTGGCCCTGGGTATGACTATAAACTGAATCCTACTGGAGGGCGTGGTGGTAATATGGTGGGCCTACTCATAGCAGGGTAGAGCTTATAAAATACGATGTTGCAACCTCCAGAATAAAGTGAGTGTAGGGCACCTCAAAACCTTAGCCCCCCTACCTTGTGGGTACTCTTTGGTTGGAGGAAGACAAAGGGGCATCACCCTGGCAGACTAACACCTTTGCTGAAGCATTTAGGCAGTCAACAGCACTTCTTATCTGTTGCTGTCTGGCAGAAGCTAAAACCTTTGAGGTACTGAACATCTGGACTCACTCTAGCTTTTAGATTCTGTCTCAGTGGTCTAAAGCCAGGATGGTAGGTCAGCCTCCACTCCTCCATATTCTTGCCTAGGAGTAAGTGTCAAAGGTCTTGATGATTGTTGACCACTTGTGCATATACCATGATCCAGAGGAATGATGGTTGCCTATTAAAGCCAAGGTATGTATCAGAAGCTTACTTTATTCAGTATCTGAGTTCTAGATCAGCAGAACTGCCTAATGGGAGACAATAATGGGTTTTAATAGATACTTAAAAAGACAGATCCTCACATCTTCCTTAAGCTGTCAAACATAATTACCAATTATCATCCAAAAAATACAGAATTCATTTAAATAATATGCTGATTTATGGGTGGACTCTCAGGTGCACTTAGATGTTTTATGAACCCTTAATACCTATCTTGGGATATCAGCACAATTGTCACATGCCTGCAAATCCATATTTACATGAATTGCTAACATTTGAAAACTCTTTCAAAGAAATGTAATCCATTCCATTTCTTACATCATTTTTACTTATTCCAGACAGTATTTTAGCTAGTTGCCAGTCAGTACAAATCCATGGAGTATTTTTATCAGTTTGAGCCTTTTGTGGTTTGATTCCTCAGATCTCTTTCGTTGTTGTATTTTGGACTTTCATTCATGTCCATGTTGTCAAACATCTAGACTGTATGGTTTTCTGTCCTTGATAAATTTGTATTGGTTTTTCATGGGTTATTTCTGGGTCATTCAATAGTTTCTCTGTCTCTCTCTCCCTTTCTGTCTTTTGTCTCACATCCCAATCACAATATCATGTCTTTTCAGGGACTCAGTAATCTTAGTATATTTCTAGATATCAGAGAGTTGCAACTCTAGTAGGGTTTTTAACTATTCCATTCTTCTACTCAGGACATGCTTCTGCTTTGTTTTACTCATATTACTATGTGTGATTCTGAAATCACTTAGAATCCAAGGCTGAAAGATGTCTGTTCAATTCAGGGTCTGACATTAGGGCCTGAAGCTCTTTTTGGCTAGAATGGCTGACCTTTTTGACAGGGCATTAAACTAAGACCTCTGGGGGATGGGCAGTCTATTAAAAGCTCTAGCCAGGTCATGTCAGCCACATTACTAATTACTTGGGCAGCCCAGGGGAACCCACTCTGACGACAGCCCAAGGAAAAGTCCTGCCTCACCCCATAGGGAAGCATGGGGCTTTTCATGGCAGACTCAACTGCCTATACACAAATGCTAGGAGCTTGGGAAACAAGCAAGAGGAACTGGTCCTTCTCTTATATGAAAATGACTATGACCTCGTAGGGATAACAGAGACCTGGTGGGACTCCACCTATGATTGATCTGTTGCTTTGGAGGGTTATACCTTGTACAGGAGAAACCATCTTGGGAAGAGGGATGGGGGTGATGCTCTCCATGCCAAGGATCAATTCACTTCCCTGCAAATTGAGTTTTCTAACCAGTAAGGGTGTCTTGAGACCCTCTGGGTCAAAATATGGGGAGAACATGGGGAGTGTGACATACTTGTAGGCATTTACTATAGACCTCCCCACCAAGAGGAAGAACTTGATTGGGAATTCAATAGGGATCTGGTCAAAGCCACGTGCTCTCGATGCATGATCATCATGGGGGACTTCAACTTCCCTGACATCTCTTGGGATGAATGCATGGCCAAATCTGACAGGTCATGCAGCTTTCTTGCTTGCATTATGACCCCTACCTAACACAGGAAATCTATGGGCCAACTAGGGGAGAGGCATTGCTTGATCTGGTCCCAGCCAAAGGGGAGGACTGGTGAGTGATCTGAGGAACAAGGGGAAGCTTGGTGACAGCAACCATGATTTGGTCACATTCTCAGTTCACTGAAGAGCAGACAAAGCCCTCAGTAAAGCAGAAATCCTTAACTTTAGGAAAGCTGACTTTCTTAAACTCAGAGATTTGGTAAGTTAGGCAATTAGAGGCCATACCCGCCTAGATAAGGGAGTACATGAGGAATGGTCATCTCTCAAGAACATAATCCTTCAGACACAGGGAAAAAAAATTCCATCTTGCAAGAAATGTAATCAATGGGCAAAGAATCCCCCTTGGCTGAACAAGGAACTCCAAAGAGAAGCCTACTCCAGTTGGAAAATGGGAAGAGACACCAAATAGGACTACTCAGCACTTGCCCACACCTGTAGGGAGTGGTCCAGAAAAGCAAAGGCACAAACCAAACTCAGGCTAGCTTCGGGGATCAAGGACAACAAAAAGACCTTCTTCAGATATGTGGAAAGTCAAAAAAAGAACAAAGATAGCATTGGGCCTCTGCGGGATCAAACGGGGCAGCTGACATCTGACACCCCAGAAAAAGCCAATCTCCTAAATGACTTTTTTTGCGTCAGTTTTTCACCCTCCCAAGGGGATCATACTGTCAGAAAGGATGCAAAGCAGCCTGGGAACAGGTGGAAGGCCCAAAATTGATGTGGATCAAGTGAAAGAACACCTTGAGAAACTGGAGATTCACAAGTCGGCAGGCCCAGATGGAATGCACCTGAGAGTCTTAAAAGAGTTGGCAGACATCATTGCACCTGCCTTGGCAAAGATATTTGAAAATTCAAGCAAGGTCCTGGAAGACTAGAAAAGAGCAAATGTGGTCCCTATCTTCAAGAAAGGGAGGAGGGATGATCCAGAGAATTATAGACCAATCAGTCTGACGTCTGTTCCTGGAAAAATCCTGGAGAAAATTGTCAAGGGAACCATCAATGCCAGACTAATAGAAGGCAAGTTTCTGAAGGCCAGCCAACACAGCTTTGTGACGAGCAGGTCTTGCCTGACCAACCTCATCTCCTTCTATGACCAGGTGACAAGAGAGATGATGTGGCTGTCAAGAAAGACTTTGACCTAGTTCCCAACTATGTCCTCATGGCTAAGCTGGGGAACTGTGGCCTTGATCAACTTATGATCCAATGGCTAGGTAACTGGCTATGGGGTTGGACCCAAAGAGTACTAGTTAATGGGAGAAAATCAGTGTGGTGCAGGGTGATCAATGGAGTCCCTCAGGGCTTAGTACTCTTTAACATCTTCATTAATGATCTGGAGTCAGGAGTCAAATGTGAACTGGCAAAGTTCGCAGATGACACCAGATTATGTCACACCCCAGGACAGGCTGGTGATACAGGCCAACTTGAACATGCTTTCAAGGTGGGCTGATCAAAACCAGATGGCCTTCAGTGTTGAGAGGTGTAAGGTGCTGTACCCCAGCAGGAAGAACTCTCAACACACTTAGAAGCTCAGCAGTGCTACTCTCGCTAGCACCATGACTGAAAGAGACTTGGGGGTCCTGATTGACCAATGCGATGCTGTGGCTGGCAAAGCAAAGCAAACTCTGGCATGCATCTACTGATGCATCTCAAGCAAAACCAAGGATGTCATCCTTCTTGGCTTTACTTGGCCTTGATGAGGCTGAAGCTGGAGTACTATGTCCAGTTTTGGGCCCCCTACTTCAGGAAGGATGTAGAAAAGCTTGAGAGAGTCCAGAGGAGAGCCATTCTGCCTGAAGGGCAGGCTGTATGAGGAGAGGCTGAGGGATTTGGGACTCTTTAGTTTGGAAAAGAGAAGGCTCAGGGGGGACTTGGTAGCAGCCTACAATTATATAAGAGGGGTACATCAGGACCTGGGAGAACGGCTGTTCACCAGAGCTCCCCAAGGGATAACATGGTCTAACAGCTATAAACTCCAGGAGGGCCGATTTAGACTAGACATAAGAAAAAAAATCTTTATGGCGTGAGTGTCCAGGGTCTGGAACAGACTTCCCCAGAGGTAGTGCAAGCACCCACTTTGGAGTCTCTCAAAAAACATCTGGATATTTTTCTTGCTGGGATCACTTGATCCCAGCTGACTTCCTGCCTATGGTGGGGGGGCTGGACTCAATGATCTCACAAGGTCCCTTTCAGCCCCTAATGTCTACGAATCTATGAATCTAACTAATCAGCATTTCATGTTAGAGTTTGAAAGCTATTTTTTATAGAGCCCTTCAAAGGTACAGTTCCCCATGTGAGGTGCAGACCTTTCATCCTTCTTGGGCAGAAGGACCCCACATTTTGTCAGTTAGACAGCAGAACTAATGACACAGCACTCTGTGATCCCATGTCCTTAGACTATTTCTAACCTCTCTAGAGAACTACCTCAATGTGACAATTCTAGATTTTTAAGTTAAACACATCACGGAAATTGTAGCAGTAAAACAAGGAAACAGACTCGCACATACAAATGCACACACTTACTTTACTCACAAAAGTCACTCAGCAGTTCCTGACCTGTAGAAAACAAGCATTTCCTGTTTTTGTCTCAGTTCTTCAGGCCAAGCAACCTTTCTAGCCTTATCCTGTTTCTAGCAGTGGAAAGGCTTCTCTTGCTCAGAGAGGATTCCTTTCTTAAAGCAGTCTCTACTGTAGACTTTCCAGGTCCCAACCTCCCTCATCACCTGTTAGCTTCTATCTGGACAGAGAATTGTTGAAAGCCCTTGCTGGTAATACTGCCATTGTTTCACTGATAGCTCTAGATTGCTTTATTACAACTTTCTAGGCATAGTCTATCCGGGTAGTGTCAAATATCTGATACACAATAAACATTCCATGCTATGCTAAAGGTTTCTTTGAAAATGAAGGTTGGAAATACAATTTTGTATTCCCAAAACAAACATGGGGAGATGGTACAATCACCCACCTTGGCAATTTCAAAAATCATTTTGATGCCCATCTGACCCCAGCAGTCTTTCCTTCCCAAGTGCAGAGGGGCTGGACCAGACCCCTAACAGCTATGAAACTATGGAATTCATAAAATACAGACATATTCCTCAAAATACAGATGTAAAATGCACACATATTCCCCAAAACCATTACACCTTCTCCTTATTTTTAACAACTAGGTGGGGCTTCTTGCACTCCCAAGATCACTAATCAGCATGAAATTATCTCTAAATCAAAATGATTCTTGTACATGCAACTCTCAAAGGCAATGAGTACCTTATTTTTTCACATACAGCACCCACCTTTTTCTCAACAATAATCTGCTGGACATTGGGATGTGTGTTTTAAGCAAAGAATATGGTAACAGCAGCTTCTGCAGAAGAAGCCTTTTCTGGGGAAAAGAGAAAGCAGTGCTGCACTTATTGCCCACAGGGTAGCATAATGAGCATATAGGGCTACCTCAGTACCACCATGAGCCTTTGCCCCAGCAGAGGCTTAAGTTACAGAAGCAGCTACTTGCTTGATTGTGCTGCTTTTCTAAACTGAATGGAGCTGTAGGCTGATTGGGCCCTCAGCTGTCTATGCACTGGCTACCCAGCCCTCTTAGCTTGAGAAGAGAAGAGGGTACTTTGGCAGTTTGGCTCAGCCAGTGGCACCTGTGGTATCCTACAGCTAGGGGGTTAACAGAGTAGCATTCAGGATCCAGAGAATAGTATGGTCATGTGGCCAGGGTCTGCAGATATGAGGCAAGGAAAGCCAAGCCATCCATAGGAATCAAGATGGTCACTGAAATTAAAGATTACAAAAAATCCTTCTATAGGATATTTTCAAGTCAGCTGGTCCAGACCTTCACCTGAGAGTATTGAAAGAGCTGACCAAACTCATAGTGGTGCCTCTGGTGGGGCTGTTTAATTGTGGAACTCAGAAAGTTGTCCCTAATGATTGGAAGAAGGTGAACACAGTACCCACCCATCAGGCGGTGGTCATGGGGGACCTAAACTACCCGGACATCTGTTGGGAGACACAGACAGCAAAGTCCCACCGCTCACGCAGGTTTCTAACCTGTGTACAGGACCTCCACCTGATGCAGGAGGTACATGGTCCCACTAGGGGGAATGCCTTACTGGATCTGGTATTGGCAACGGGGGATGACATAGTAGGGGACCTACAGATCGGTAGCCATCTGGGGGACAGTGATCACCTAAAAATACAATTCAACATAAGGCGTCGAGTGGGTAAGGTAACTAGTAGGGTGAACGTGCTGGACTTTAGGAAAGCTGATTTCAGTGAACTCAGGCGATTAGTGAAGGACGCACTACAGAGTAGTAGTTTTGAAATGATGGGAGCCCAAGAAGGGTGGCTGTGCCTTAAGGAAACTATCCTTCAAGCACAAAGCGAGACGATCCCCGTGAGAGGTAAAAGAGGGAAAGGGGCCAGGAGGCTTCCCTGGCTGACCAGAGAAATCCAGGGCAGACTAAGGGCCAAAAGGGGAGCACATAAAAAGTGGAAACAGGGAGAGATCACCAAAGAGGAATATACCTCTTCTGCTCGTGCTTGTAGGGAGGCAGTTAGACAGGCCAAAGCTACCATGGAGCTGAGGATGGCAACCCAAGTAAAAGACAATAAGAAATTGTTTTTTAGATATATAGGGAGTAAAAGGAAGGCCCAGGGAGGAATAGGACCTCTGCTAAATGGGCAGAAACAATTGGTGACGGACAGAGGGGACAAGGCTGAACTCCTCAACGAGTTCTTCGCCTCAGTGTTCCTAAGCGAGAGGCATGACAAGTCTCTCACTGGGAGTGTAGGGAGGCAGCAGCAAGGCACCAGACTTCCATGCGTGGACCCTGAGGTGGTGCAGGGTCACTTGGAAGAACTGGATGCCTTTAAGTCGGCAGGCCCGGATGAGCTCCATCCGAGGGTACTGAAGGCACTGGCCGACATCATTGCAGAGCCACTGGCGGGAATATTTGAACGCTCGTGGCGCACGGGTCAAGTCCCGGAGGACTGGAAAAGGGCCAATGTGGTTCCCATTTTCAAGAAGGGGAGGAAGGAGGACCCGGGCAACTATAGGCCAGTTAGTCTCACCTCCATCCTTGGCAAAGTCTTTGAAAAAATTATCAAGGCTCACATTTGTGAGAGCCCGGCAGGGCAAGTTATGCTGAGGGGAAACCAGTATGGGTTCGTGGCAGGCAGATCGTGCCTGACCAATCTAGTCTCTTTTTATGACCAGGTTACAAAACGCCTCGACGCAGGAGGAGGGGTGGATGTCGTATACTTGGACTTCAGGAAGGCCTTTGATATGGTATCCCACCCCATACTGGTGAACAAGTTAAGGGGCTGTGACTTGGATGACTGCACAGTCCAGTGGGTGAAAAATTGGCTGGAGGGTCGCACCCAGAGAGTCGTGATGGATGGGTTGGTTTCGACCTGGAAGGGTGTGGGCAGTGGGGTCCCGCAGGGCTCGGTCCTTGGACCAATACTCTTTAATGTCTTCATCAGCGACTTGGATGAGGGAGTGAAATGTACTCTGTCCAAGTTTGCAGATGACACTATGCTATGGGGTGAAGTGGACACGCCGGAGGGCAGGGAGCAGCTGCAAGCAGACCTGGACAGGTTAGACAAGTGGGCAGAAAACAACAGAATGCAGTTCAACAAGGAGAAATGCAAAGTGCTGCATCTAGGGAGGAAAAATGTCCAGCACACCTACAGTCTAGGAAATGACCTGTTGGGTGGCACGGAAGTGGAAAGGGATCTTGGAGTCCTAGTGGACTCCAAGATGAACATGAGTCAGCAGTGTGACGAAACCATCAGAAAAGCCAATGGCACTTTATCGTGCATCAGCAGATGCATGACAAATAGGTCCAAGGAGGTGATACTTCCCCTCTATCGGGCACTGGTCAGACCGCAGCTGGAGTACTGCATGCAATTCTGGGCGCCGCACTTCACGAAGGATGCGGATAATCTGGAGAGGGTCCAGAGAAGGGCCACTCGTATGGTTAAGGGCCTGCAGGCCAAGCCCTACGAGGAGAGACTATAGAAACTGGACCTTTTCAGCCTCCGCAAGAGAAGGTTGAGAGGCGACCTGGTGGCTGCCTATAAGTTCGTCAGGGGGGCACAGAAGGGAATTGGTGAGTATTTATTCACCAAGGCCCCTCCGGGGGTTACAAGAAATAATGGCCACAAGCTAGAAGAGAGCAGATTTCGATTGGATATTAGGAGGAACTTCTTCACATTTCGAGTGGCCAAGGTCTGGAACGGGCTCCCAAGGGAGGTGGTGCTCTCCCCTACCCTGGGGGTCTTCAAGCGAAGGCTAGATGTGTATCTAGCTGGGGTAATGTAGGCCCAGCACTCTTTCCTGCTTATGCAGGGGGTCGGACTCGATGATCTATTGAGGTCCCTTCCGACCCTAGCATCTATGAATCTATGAATCTATGAATCTTTAAGAAGGAAAAGAAGGACGACCCTGCCAACTATAGACCGGTCAGTCTGACTTCGGTCTTGTGGAAGATCTTTGAAAAAATTGTCAGGCTTATATCTTGTGGGGAACCAACCAGCATGGCTTTGTAGAGGGGAGGTCATGCCTAACAAACCTGGTGTCCTTTTATGACCAGGTAGCTACCACCTGGACATGAGGCAGGAGGTGGACATTATCTACCTAGATTTCAGCAAGGCCTTTCATGTTGTTTCCCATGAAATCCTCTCAGTTAAGTTGGAGAGTACTGGCCTAGACCAGGCTACAGTGAGATGGGTTGGGAACTGGTTCAGCGGCTGATCCCAATGAGTTGATTCTGATGCCAGGGTCAGTGTAGCAGAGGGTTTTGCTTTTGAATCGGTATTAGACACCACAAGGGATTAAGCTGAGAGGCACCATGGTGTGAAAAGTGAACTGATTAAGTCTGTGGATGATACCAAGCTGTGGGGACAAGCAGACACATCAGAGGACAGGTCAAGGATTCAGGAAGACCTTGCTAGCCTGGTCCTATTGGCTGAACAAAATCATATGAGGTTTAAGAGGGACAAATGCCAGGTCCTTCATCTGGGTAGGAAGATCCCTGACTATATCTTTACAATGGATGGTGGTCCACTGGTTGGTACTGCGTCCTAAAGGGACCTAGCCACCAGTGAATATGAGCCACCAGTGTGAGGAAGACACCAGCAGAGCAAATAGAGCTCTGGCATGCATCAACAGCTGTGTTGCCAACAGATCCAGAGAGGTGTTCCTCCCCCTCTATTTGTCATTGGTGAGGCCACAGCTGGAGTACTGTGTCCAGTTCTGGGCACCACACTTCAAAAAAGACGTAGACAAGCTCGAAAGGGTACAGAGAAGGGCCACCCACATGATGAAGGGCCTGGAGGACAGGTCCTATGAGGAGAGACTTTGAGATCTGGGTTTGTTCAGCCTGAGCAAAAGAAGGCTGAGAGGTGACTTGATAGCCACCTACAAATATGTAAAGGGAGAACATTAGAATCTAAGAGAACAACTTTTCAAAAAAGCCTTATCCTCCCCCCCCCCCCCCCCCCCCCCCCGGAAAGTGCAGACCAATGGACACAAGCCGGTCAAGTAAAAGTTTTGGCTGGACATAAGGAAAAACTTCTGTATGGGTAACTAGAATCTGGAACACACTTCCAGCAGAAGTGGTGCAGTCACTCTGGTGGTCTTTAAGAGGAGGCTGGACAAATACCTCACTGAGCTCATTTGAGCCCAGTTACCTCCTGCCTATGGCAGGGGACTGGACTTTATGATCTTACAGGCCCTTCCAGTCCTTCTTTCGATGCTTCCATGAATTATTCACCCTTACTACAGCTGCCTGTGTTTTCCCTGGGAAAATACTGTTCTTACTAGTATTTTTAAGAGAAGATCTATTTTTTTTTCATTCTGTCTTGCAAAAACAAGGTGTTTATCTTATTTGGAGGTGTGTTGTATGCGAGAAAATATGATCTATGTCCCTTGGGGTAAGTACAGACAGGAAATGCAACATCTTTTTTCCCTCTTTTTAAGGCTGATCTCCTTTTACACTGCTGTTAGCCAGCCTGTGGTACCCTCTCCATTTTTACTGATATCCACATTCCCTATAAATGTTTTCAGTGCCATAGTTCTGACATGAATTCCAACATGACTTGAGGCTACCTAAGGGGAGGAGGGTATTGCCTGAGTCTGAGGATTATGATGCCAGGGTCAGTGTAGCAGAGGGTTTTGCTTTTAAATCGGTATTAGACACCACAAGGGATTAAGCTGAGAGGCACCGTGGAGGTTCTGCCGCAACTTCCAGCGAAGTAAATTTGGGGATGAAATTACCTTAGAGAGAGTAATTTCTTTTTTCATTGGGAAAAAAACCATGGTTAGTACAAAGGTACGGCAGATTAATGTTCTGATCTGTTAGACTAAAAGCATCTTTAGCAGAAGAGGATCTGAGTCAGCACTTCATTTCTGGAGAAAATTAGTAAGTTCTCAGTGCTGAGTGAACTGGCATTTTATAATAAAAAGGAAGGGAAGTGTCTGTAAAGTTCTGAAGATTCTAAAAAAGCAGAAGCCATGCAATTTAATATTTAATGTGACTGTTGTTCAGGAAGGTCATCAACAATTGCTAAAAATATCCAGAGATATTTTGTTAACATCAGTGTAAATGCCATGTCAGGCACAATTTTAAAAGTATTACCATACTGTTTTTTTAAGTATTAATTTTTTAAATATGAAAACCCGGTATGCTTTTAAAAGTAAAATTTCTTTATTCGTGGGTGCACATTGTCAGTCAATAGTGCACTGAAAGGCACAGTGTCATTTACAAGTTTCTGAAAATTGTTTTTTCCCAACTGTTAAGTGAATCTTGAATATATGCACAGAAATTTGGATCTTTGCATAAATAATTCATGCAAATCTACAAATTCATAGTTACTAAAGGAGAAGATTCTTCCATTCTTATGCCCCAAAATGTATCATGATCATATAGCATAAATGATACTTGTATAGCATGAATAAAGGTAGCACAGACAGTCTCTGGCTGCCTTAGGAAGGAATAATTCATTCATCTCTGTTTCTTAATAACATCCTGCAGAAATCGTAAAAATTCTTAGTTGGACTATGAAAACAGGTTACAAAAATGAACCTCTTAGGATATTGAAATTACAAAAATAGCTTTCTGTATTAAATCTACTTTTTGCCACTTTGAAAGTTAGTGTATTGTGCATCGTCTTTATTCTATATATTGTGAAAAAGCATGTTATTTCCCCTGTCTCTAGCACAAAGTGACTCAGTTTCCAGTTATTTTCTATTGGCAAGGTGAATTTCAATTTCTATCTGACCAACATCCTTTCTTTAAAACTCAAGGAAAAGAAGTAAGTTAATTTTATCTTTGCTCTGATCCTGAACTCATACACATGTGGTTATCTTTTCTAAAGTAAATTTTATAAAGCCACTTAAAACTGTAAATCAATAATCCCATATAGAAAGCCCATTGGGAAAGAGAAAACAATGAATTACATTATGTTTGGTATTCTATTTGTTTAGTCACCCTTAAAGGAAGGCCACTGGAGAAATAAAGTCCAACAGGACAGGAATTCAGAACAGACAAGGCAACTCTAAACTCTAACTCTATTCATTGATGAAGATCAGATTTCAGCAACATGGAAAAAACTAAGTAAATGTGAAGGAATCACAAAGGTGATATGTTTAGAGATGTTAGCATTCATTGCTTTCACCTGTTTTGGTGTCTTACCGAATTGCCTCTCCAGTGGAGCACTTCAAGTAAAAGCATAAGAACTTTACTTTCATTCAAGGGATAATTGAACTGATGCACGCCACTTGTTTCAAACTGTGCACAATCACAACCAGACTCACAGCTTACATTCTTCTTTATTAGTTACTAAGTACCTTCCAGTGGTTTAGTTACTATATTTTTCACTTTCCCTTCTATTATAGAAGCATTGCTATATGATTGTCTCCATTTTTTCTGAATCAACAATGTCATTTCCTCCTCTATACTTTAAATTTAACCCAGAGTATAACAAACGATGTTTCTGAAGCCATAAAGTTAAATTTCCTGCAGTGGGTGCATCTACACATACTATTAATGCACAGTGATAAACTCTGGAGCTTATTGCTCCAGTTAATTGCTCCCAGGAAGCCCTGGGCATTCCAGTTAGATGTGTGCTCAGACTGCAGCACATTGAGCTGGGTTGGAGCAACCTTGGCTGGCAGTAGACCCAGGGGGTCAGCCTACCAGCCAGAGGCTACTCTGAACAGGCTCAATGTACTAGAGAGGGCCTCATTGGGACATAAGTTTGCTTCACTGTGGGGCTAGCTGGCAGGCAGTCCTGCACTGAAACACCCTCAAGCCCCAGCCAGTTGGGTCAGCATCTACATGTGCATTGCTGCAGATGAAAAAACACAGCAGGGGAGTACTTGTATTTACAAGCATTTACAAGTAGTACTCGGCTGTGCAGTTTATTAGTTTCCTGCACCCTAACAGGGGCGGAGTATAGATGCTGAGACATTTACTCTGCGGCTAATTAGCCAGCTCCTCAGTAAAGGTTTGTGTAGATGCACCCAATGACTTGTAAGTACAGATGAGAACTAAGTGTGAGACTAAGATTGAATTAAGACCGAACACCAGAATGCTTCCTTGCTCTGAGACAGACAAGGCTCTTTGGGTAAACCTGATGTCATGTATTTGACCAACTCAAATAATTGGAAAAAATTCTTGTTTGCAAGCTTTCAGGTGCAACCACCCTTTGTCAGGCTAGGAAGCATCTGCAGTTGGCGTGTGCTCTTCCTGGATGGAAAGAATAGTGAAGAAGCCAGAGGCTGGTATGCATACAAGAAAGCCAGTCAGTGACAATATAAATTAAGGAGTCAATGGGTGAGAGACAGGTTGGGGGAGGGGAGAGGTATGAATATAGCTGGTAAATAGTGGAGAGGTACCTAGGGAGTCAGATGTTAGGCAGGTTATAATGTGCCAAAAATCTAATATCTATATTTAGTCCATGATTTTTGTATCCAGTAGATTGATGAAGTGAAGTTCATAGGTTTGTCTGTTAAGAGTGTTTTGTAATGCCAACTGAAAATTTGAAATAAAAAATTTTCAAAATGACTTTTTCTGAAACAAATTTTATTTCAAAATATTTTCTTATAGGATTTTTTATTGGAACTGACATTTTTTAGACATGTCAATTTCAGTGGATAAAGTAATATATATGAAAATAAAGCAATGCCAACCAATTATTAACACTTTTCTTAATGGAGGATTAAGACTTACTGGTGACTCTATAACACAACTCACAGATGATAGGTTTCAGAAGGTCATCAGCACTACCCAATTCCAGCTGATTGGCTTGTATTACTGGATGCAGATGCCTCTGCCTCCTTCCTTTTTGGGGGATGAATTCTATACCCATGCTTTTTGTGGGGAAACTGAACTTAATTGTAATTAATCATATGAAATGCAGCATGTGATATAGGGCCCTTTAAAAAAAGTTACAGGGTTTTTTAAAGAGAACAGTGTCTTTGGAGGTCAGTTTAGTTAGAATTTCAGTTTGCAAATGCAGTACATAAGATGCTAAGGATTCAAAGGTCCACCACAGGGCAAGTTTCCCACTGGATGAAATTCCTCTTTTTGTAGAGGACCTGTGCCTGGCCTATGTACTTAAGTGTTACAGGCTCCTCTATAAGAAAGCTGGATTTTATTTATTGGGAGGTTTCACTGGGATTCCAGTTTTCTAATCCAATAATGCACAATAGTGTCCTAAAAAAATCCCTTGCATTCCTGAGGGGGCCCATGTTTTCACAAGAGGTAGTTCACCACAGAGATATTTACTCAAACTACAGTAGAAATCATTAGCAAAAAAACCTAACATACTTTGTGAACAGCAAAATGGTGCAAAGTTTCAGTAATGAAGTGCAGCAGCACCAAACCTCTTAATTCATTTGGAGCAGAGCTCTGTATCATATTTTTCTTTGTGCTTATTTTTCATCCAGCAACATAGAATCTTTACTTGCCTATACTGTATATCTTCTCTGCGTAGTGGGAACCCTAATTTGCTTTAAATTGCCAAAGTGCTCATTATGGAATGCTTAGTAGCAAGAGTTTGTACATAATATTTGAAAATCAGCCTTAATTTTTCTCCCCAAGATGAACACTTGGATTTCATAGTAAACATAATCAGAGATTTACAGAAACTCGGTGAACCCTGTTTATTATACTTGCCTGGAATAGCTACAAAAAAGGTCAGAGGTCCAATGTCTTCACGCAGAGACAGATCATGTTCTAGCTGGTACTGAGGAGTTAAAAAACAGTAGGTGATGCTTTAATGAATGGCTTATCATGTGGAACACACCATGTGATAATAGCAGTGCTGGTAAGGAAAGAAGGAAGTAAAAACATAAAGGGTTTAGCTAGGTTTACATTGCTTGAAAGCTTACATTTCAACAGTAGCAGATGAAGGGGGTTTATTAGGAATATGTAGTAAAATCTGCAGCAAGTTGAAAGAAGCTTTGAACTTTTTATTTTAAATGTGCTTTAGACTTGTCTGTACCATGGCATCCCACTCTCTAAAGGGAAACACATATTATATTCTTTTGATTTTATATGTCAATTTTTATTATCATTTTTACTGAAGTAACCTTAATCTAAGAGCTCATTTTGCAATAACAATGATGTCTCATAGATACTTTGCTCCAAACATTAAGCAGAAATTCTATAAAACAAAAAACTTACCATTTTGTTTTGTTTACAAAATAATGACAATTAAGAGATGTGAAAGTGTTTTTACATTTTCAATGTGCTTCTTTCAGATTAAACAGTGTGGGGATAGGATGGTTCAACTGTTCCAAAATGAGAGCATTTATACTATATAGCAGGAACCTGATTAACAGCTTACAGTGGTTCTACACTGATGAAACTAATGCAGTAACTCCTAAGGTATTCATATGGTTAATTTCTTATGTGAAAGACAACTCATCCCCCAAATTCAAATGGCAGTGACTGCTTGCCAGTCTCAATTCTCTGCTTACAATGTGTTGTATAAAACTGTCATTTTGATATCTGAATCTATCTTTACTTACAGACGTGGCAAAAAATGTTTCTTCCACTTTAAGAATAGCCTGTCTGAGTGAAAAATACTACGAAGTTTTACTTAGGAACTCATGTTTCCCACTAATGCAGTATCTGAGGTTTGAAAGATACATTGCCTTTAATCACCTTTTGCCACCATAAAATGTTTATGGAAGAACAAAGGCCAAGCAGAGATGCCTATACTTATCAGGCCACAAATAGGGGCCACAATGAAGGCGCTACCAATTTGTGCCACTATTTAGTGGCAGATATCTGTATACTTATTGCATAAAAGCAAATGCAACCCAGAGCTGTCCATGCTCTCCAACCACCCTGGGCAAGTGCTCTGGGAGCTTGAGGGGCCTGATCCCAGCGGTGCATCTGGAAAGCCAAGAAAGCAGGCTTGAGTGGTCCAAACCTGCACGGGAATTCCTGGGGTGCATAGGACTAGGCTCCTCAAGCCCTAGGGCAACATGTGTCCTATTGTCGCAGAGTATCAGCATGTGGGACAATAGGCAACATGGGTTTCACCCAATGAAGTGGGTCGGTTATGCTGGGACACATCCTACCACCCTTGATCTGCTTCATTTGGCAACATCTGCTTCTTGCCTTCAGCCAGATTCAGTCTGCAAAGGTAGATGGGCTGAAGTCTAAAGTTTTTAAGTCTATGGGCTAAAAACTGTTTCAGCAGACTAGGCTCCCACATTCCATTGAAAATAGTGGGCATTAGGTACCTGAATGGATTAAGGCTTGTGGTTAGCAGAGAGAAAACAAAGCAGGCTAATGGCAAGGGTAAGGCTGAGATTTTAACCCTTTGGAAATCATAGATTTTAGAGTCAAATTTCTGATGGCTGCCTTAACCTTGGCCTCTTGTGCATAGCCAGAGTACGAATGCTAAAGTTTTCCATTACAGGATCATGTCTAATAATAAGAAATACATGTATATGCTAATATAGAAAATAGCTACACTTTTTGTTGAAACATTAAACACTTGCTGATATGCATATATATACATCTCAAACTATGCTGTGTGGACATGATAGGAGGGAGGCACAAGGAATTGGAGGAGGATGAGTAAGATGATCAGCAACCTTCAGTCAGTATCTCCAACCAGTCCCCAGGCATGGAGACACCCAAAACCACTGGCCACTTTTGAAAATAGCAGCCCTAGTGAATGATCCCAAACACTAGATTTGCTCATGGGCTGTAACAGGGGATTGGGAGTTTAGATCACGTTCCCAGCCTCACTGGCCATGTATATGTATAGTATGAAACAGTGGTTCCCCAATTTTTTTGACCACAGACCATTGCCAACCCTCAACATTTTTTGGCAGATCACTATCCTTCTTGGTCAACAAACTTTAAATTGAAAAGGCCAAGAGCGGGGGGCAGGGAGAGACAATGAAAACCATAGGCTTCTCACTATGGTCTTGCAGATCACCTGTAGTCTGCATAACACAGTTTGGAAACTGCTGGAATACAGCATTGTTCACTGCAGTAAGACATCCTTCTTGCGTTCACTACGTATTAATGGATACCTTCTGTTTGGCTTGCAAGAAGGTACAGGAGATGAAGAAGGGGCCTGCTTCATCTCTACTGTTATGTGGTGTCATCCGAATAGCCAGAACAGAACTGGCCCTAACTGTTGCCAATTAAAATGACTTCTTTCGGGTGAACTGAGGGAATATCCTTTCTGTCAAATGTTTATCTTGTCTCTATTAAGGCAGTTTAGCTTCTGGAAGTACCTTTTTCCATTTCTTATCTTGAGTAGACTCCTGCTCATTTACAGAATGTTAAGCTTCTTGTTCAGGTTTAAGTGCTCTCTAACCCTGAGCAAACATACCAAATGATCAGGAAACAACTCTGCAAATATTGCATATCCTCCAAACCAGACAAAACCTCAGCAACACACACAGCACAATCCTGCATTAGTATATGCATTGTAACATCAGATAAAAAATAGAACTGAAAAGTAAACTCACAGCAGTAGTTAAGCTGAGTTTGATCTGATATTATCTGTGTGGTTTTGATTGAGACTTTCAGCTCTTGCTTAGACAAACTTCTATATGAAAGTTTCCTATCCTGTATTATTTCAGAGTTACCTCCTAGGACAAATTATGATAATAACAACTGTTCCTGTTCATACTGGAACTCATAGCCCCTTAGCTGCCACTTACAACATACAATGTGTTACCATGTTCTTGCAGAGGAATCAAATCTTAACTTACTTCTCTAAGAAGCCCATGCAAAAGTGAGAAGGAGAAAACCTCCATTTCATTATTTTAAATGCAAATAATAAAATGCCAAAGCAATCTGTGATGTAACTTTAATGAAGCCAGTAGGGATCAAGAATGAATTTGGCCCTCTCTTTCAGCACAGTTTAGTAATGTAAGCTATGTAACCACCCAACCTCTCGTATTATATAATGAATGAAATTAAAATGTATACTTAGAAATGTAATGTCTTAATATTTCTTCCCTGTGCTATGGTGCACAGAGAAATTAGATACTTTATGAGGTAATTGTGATGTGCATTCATGATTAGACACCTATGCAGTATGGTAATACACATAAATAATAATAATAAATACTCTATGATTTAAAAAAATACTCATCAGAGATGGAGTTCTGTTGTTTCTCAACATGAACCTTCATACAAAGTTCATTTTTACAAATTAGAGATGGCATGTAGGAAAGACAATAGAGAAAATGTAAAATTAACAGAATAAATAGTTGTAATGAATAATTACACTAAAAATGTCAGCGGTGTTTTTATGACATGGGGTACAGTTTTGCTCAAATGACTGAGGACCTGGGTACAATAAAATTCCTCATGTTACTTACAATAGATGAGCCTAATTTCCTTATTACTCTGCTTATCTGTTTATTGAGATAATTATCTGACACCTGCCAGTAGCAGATTGTTCTGACGGATTTTTATTGGCTGAGATCAATTTGTTATTCACCATCTGTCCAGCTAAAGGTGGTTTACAGGTCAACAGGCTGGTGAGCTCTGGAAGATCTTAAAATGATGTTGAGTAATGTCTTTCCTAGACTAATTCAATCTTAATCTCATGCAAAGTACATGGTAGGATGAAAACTAGCATTCTGGAAAATGTTGAATGAGAATGTAGGCCTGAGTAAAAAATCTGTCCATTGTTTTGTTCATATTCACCTATTCTATATAAGGTTTCCAAAACTACTGTTGAATCTCATACAGTGGTAACCCAGAATATTATAATAAGTGTCTCAAAAGAATGGAGTAACAATGGTTTCCATCAATGGCCATACATTCCTAACTTCCACCACTTTAAGTCTTATTAAAATGGGGTAGTCTTTTTTTCTGAATAGAGGGAGGGAACTGAAAATCTCATTGCCACTATATTATATTGTAAGTCCATGGAGTGATTGGCTTGCAGTATGTCAGAGTGCAAAGCAGTGGTCCTTCTACTTGCTGCCCCATGTTTGAATTTATTGGTATTATCATGCTTCCTAGTATAAAATATTTCAGGTATTGCTTCATGATACTACATTCAAGCACATATATAGAAGAAGAGTCAACACAATACCCATTCTTTTTGTGCATTAGGATCTCTAGTAGATGCCTTTGTGGATCCTGACAACCAAAACTCTGAACAATAGGTCAATGGTATTTTTGCTTAATTGCTGTTGCTTAGGAAGATTGTTGGGTAGCCTACAATTCCCAGGGCCTCTGGAAATGTTAGCCCAACAGACCAGATAAGTGCAGCATGGTTATTGAAAAAGTGCTCCCTTAGACGGTCTTTCTCACTTTCCCCTCAGTTATTTGGCTGTAAATTTTACATTTACTTTTCTCCTGAAACACATTCCCATTTCAAAATGGGAATAAATACAGTGTATGTACAAGCATTACATTTAGATTCATCTAACTGAGCTTAGGGCAATCTAAACGGCTAAGTGTGCAAATGATCACAGAGTGTAGGTCGCCCTAAAAATAGTGCATCTGATCTAAAATTAGTTCTTGTCTGACATATTAACAGAGATGCCCAATCTAAAATGAGTTAAGGCAGCCAAATGAATGCCTGTAAGCATATCCAGAATTGCACTCTCCACAGCCCTGGGGCTGTGCTGTTTTAACTGCTCCCCCTAGACATGACTGGGCTATTTTTACCTTCTGCCTGACCAGGAGACCCCTTGTAGACCTGCCAGCCCTTCTGCCAGCACCCTCCCCATCCCATCATCCTTTGCCCCGCCTCAGATCCTGTAAGGCCCTCCCCCCACAACTTACCTCCAGCTGCCCACCAAAGCACCTGCATGAGGTAGAGCCCAACTCAAGAGTAGAGGACTCAAACTAAACTGCCCAACTTGACCTGTGTCATTTGAATGCTAGTTCATACCCACAGTGTGTCAAGTTGGTGTTTAAAAATATGAAATGATTATGCAAATTATAACAAAGTAAAAGAAGCACTGAATTAATTCCCTTGTACCATTAGACATACTTGGGGCAGTAGAGAGTTTATGCAGGGTAGAATGGAGGGAGAAGGGAGACTGTTCATAGCTAGACAAATTTGGCACTGAAGAGAGGCCAGTCAGCAAGCAGGAAAATTAGAGCAGTGTCTGAGAGTTTTTTTCTTCTACTAGGTACCATTTTGATTACTAGCAGCTCAGAATCTATTATGGAAACAGAGTAAAACTATTTTCCCCACCAACTTTCAGGATGCATTTTCTGTGTTCTGTGTCTCAGGACATGCAGAACAGTATCTAATTAATAGCCCAAACTTCAAGTTTCAACATGAAACAGGGAAGTTTCACTTATCTTTGTTGTGAAAATAACATCCAGATGTAGGCAGTTTTCATGCTAAATGAAGAGTTTAGAGAGTTCTCGTTCATGCTCCTATTTATATTTCTACTCTGGGTCAGAATGGATGGTATAGATAGAAAACGTCATAGAATTCCACTGAAATATGCCTGCAGTCTCAGGCAAGTGTCATATATTCAACTTAACACTTACTAAGTGCAGTTAAAAAGTGGGCACATGCACATTCAAGCAGTTTAGTTCATGTTAAGTGCTATTGTGGTGTTACAAAATTGTTCCCTTTTAGAAGACGATTATCTCAAGATTATATCAGGTCGTATCTGCATGTTGGACTGCTCTGCAGAGATAGTATGAGGACTGAGTGGTCCTCCAGCATCTTAGGATACCCACCAGCTCCCCTGCCATGGGGTCGTTTATCCCCTACCTGAACTCTTCTGCCCGTAGCTGGGCTGGGGGGGTGGGGGCAGGGGGTTGGTGCTTGGAACACCAGCGACAACCTTACATGCCATATTTTGCTGGCATCACCCTGGGATGTGCCACAGACCACTGAGGCCTAGCTTCTCTGTGGTATGACATCAGTCCTGTGAGAAATGACCACATGAAAAAGCTTGTCCACTTTAAATGCAGTGGTATGTCCTTATCAATGCTTTCTTGCTTGTCTTCCAGGAAGGCCTTAAATTGGAATTGCAGAATGATTCTTGACCACAATGCAATCTGGAGTAAAGAGAAAATAATTGGGCCTACTGGGGACAGGGTTGGGAGGAGAAGGAATGGCCTAGCCGCATGGTGCGCTGGGATGCCACTCCCCATTCCTCTAGCAGCAAAGCTTAATCACTGCATGTTCAGGCATGAACATGCATCTGATCCTGACATGTGAGACATACTAACTTTAATATGTTACAACATTCCAACGATTTGCAATTATTGCAGCCAGGTAGAGACATTATACTGCTACTGGTATAAGCGATTGGAAACTGAGTCTATATCTGAAGCAGAACAGAAGTTTTGCACATACGTACTGGTTTAAAAATGGTAGAATCAGGTCTAATATTTTGCTCTCCCCTTCCCCCCTTCAAAGGGCAACTTGTGTGTCCTGTCTGCTACCAATCTAAAGTGTGCGGCTTACAGAAAACCACCTAACTTAGATTGATTCCACTTTGGGTTTTTTGAATGTCTGTACCTAGCCTGTGAGTGAATATATCAGTACCTGCTCAGAAGACATTTATAAACTGCAGATTGCAAGATTGCTCTTACAATCTCAGACATTTCAGAGATGGCCAAAAATATTTAATGCAGCAAGTATCTCACAAATGCCTTTTCTTTCACATTGAAAAGTTTTGTAGGTATGGTAATTCTGACAACATTTTTGATGGAAACATTTTGGAGCATGTTCAAATCACAACATAGTATATACTTTTGACTCATTTCATTTTGAGTTTTATATTGTATTTTGAAATATTACAACACACTAACATGCTTATAATATTTTATATCTTGAACTTTACTTGTTATAGTATTATTGTTGAAATGAATGGTTTCAATATAATTGTTTTCACATTTCTGCAACAAGTATCTTTTTCTTTTTTTTTTTTAAACTGGATTTTGATTTTTTTTCCAGATGCCAAATGAAAACACATGTTGACATGGTAGAATTTTATGTGATATTTCGATTATCTAACTAGTTGTAGCCAATACTGATTATACTGAAATTACTGTTGATGGATTTTCGATTTGACATTAAATGATCTGAATTTTTTTCTAGGAGTTATTCTTTCATGCAATCTGCAAATTTAGGATGATGCCACTGATTAAAATTTCATTGACAAAATACTCTCCAGTTTTTTGATTAAATATTTTCAATCCTTTTTTTGACATGGTGACATCTATCATGCCAGAAACACCACTGTCACCACTTGATGCCATTTGTCCATCTGATACTATTTGTCCATCAAGTTACTATTTTGAGTCTAGTTCCTTCAATGTGTTGTTTTAACTGCCAGTTTTCCAGGAGAGAAAGACAAGTCAGTAACTGCCAAAGCCTTCAGATGAAACCAACTTTATTTACATGTTCTCAAGCTGCCAGAGGCGTAGACAATTTATTGCAGAAATGACCCATAAATGATAGCACCAAATTACACAGAAGATTCCTTTTTCCATGGAAAATTGTGTGACAATGCTTGTGTTATGAAACCTTCCTAGTAACTGTGGGTCATGTATTGATAATGGTGCTCAAGGTCTCTATTACAGTCATTTATGTCAGTGCAGGTTTATTTTGCAACCTTACTGATTTCAGTGGAAATGTTGGAACAAGATATTCTTGTTAACTGCAAGCCAGAGGCACAATAAACAGATTCTTCCATGATACTAAAGTGTATCGTGAGGATCTGTACTAAGGATTCACATATATGCAGAAATTTTGAATGCCAAAATCCTTCTATGTAACTGAAAAGAGAGTTATTACATACATATTACACAATAGCCAGTTTTTGAAGTTTAATATCTCATCCATTTTGAAGAAAAGAAAATATTGTCTTCAGAGCCCAATTCAAGTAAGTATGACTCCTACCTTTGGCAGTCTACTTAATTTGAAATGGTTTAAATATAGTGAATACGGTACCTCCAAAACTGAACATCACATGTGGTATCAGGTGAATTATTATATATTTTTAAGTTTGAAATATAGGGGAAAACTGGTTTGAATAGAAATATTGACATAGAAACCCTTAACTACTGCCTACAATATTGGCACTAAAGAATGCAAATTCAAACCATCACTACAAAAGTTTCTGAAAATAAATAATTGCTAAACACATGTCTGTGTACTATTTGGAATAATACTACTGTTGTCAATTTGATATTTATAATTGTATGGATGCATGATTTATTTGAAACTCAAGAACTTTTCAACAGTCACCAAGTATGATGGTTGTTACTCGTTATCAGTTTGAATAACTTATTCCAGTGCAAATAACTATTTTCCTGAAAGTTTAACAGATGACCAGAGCCCAGAGGAAGGCTTCCATGTTAGTAGCTACTTTTTATGGAGGTAGATTAGAACAGAGAGTGAAATAATCTAAAGCTAATATTTTTAAAATGTATGTAAATCGACATCAAAATCCACTATTTGAACCCACTATTTGTCTGTTTATTTAGGATTTAGGGATTCAATGGGTGCACTTACACATGATTTAAGTGCGATTAAATTTAATGCACATTAAGAGATTTTGGCAGGTGTCTATATGTGCAAGGACTTGGCACTAAAGTTAATGTACTTGGCTAAAGTTACTGCCAAGCCCCTGCAGCCCTGCTCTGTGCCCCTAGTGGCTGGGCAGATCCAGCACTAAAGTTAGCGCCAGCTTGTGTCTATACATGCATTAATGCACTTTAACTAATCACACTTAAATTTGATACTTGAACGTGCAGGTATCAAATTTAGGTGGGATTAAACTAATAGTGTCATTTTAATTCACATTAAGAGTGTGCACATATAGATATGTGCCCATAATGTGCATTAAATTAGGCTAATATGCATTAATATGTCTCATGTAGGTGTGCCCGGTGTGGATAAGATTTCATTCTAGGTGCTTAACATCCGTTGTTCTTGGCTAAAGGGAGAAGTAGGGTCAAAAGTCTGCTCAAAATCTTTCTGCTCATTTACCATAACTCCCTCCAATTCCTGCATATCAACTTAATTTCATTTCAGTTTCCAGTTTGAGATGCACTGCAGGGATCTCTTTCCCAGGCAAAAGGCAATATGAGGTGAGAAGAAGAGCATGCTGCCAGCACAGGTATAGGCCTGCATAATGGAGCTGTGACACCCTGAATGAGGCTTTTCATTTTAACAACTTTTCGAGTGTGGAGTGAAAGACATAATGCAGATGGCATAATTGAAGTGGGAGAATGAAACATTAAGCATGCACAGAAGGGATTAGAGAGGAAGACTTTGGGGTTTATTTAATTTTGGCTCAGTTGTTATCTAACAATTTTGTCTGAAAAAATTGCTAAAGCTCCTGGCAAGACCAAGAAAACTAAGGAAGATTATTACCTGCCTAGGCGTGTGTAAAACACTGTAAAACTATCAGACTTAAGAAAATGTATTTTTATTATGTGATATCATATTCTACAAAATGTCTTTCCTTCCACAGCTCTCATAGGTCCTCTTTCTTCATTTTTATAGACTTGTCAATTCTGGGAATCATCTAATCATGATGAGGATTTAAGGTATGTATATGTATTGTACTGTATGCTAATAATTAATGAGCACTTTGTTTCGAAGATCTTCTCTCTGAAGCTCTACATTTCAAAAAGCAGAGGCTTAACATAAAAAAGATACTAGCCCTCATATTTAACACGTAATGAAATTACCGAAGAGAGATCAGTCATGACTTCTAATGTTATCAGATCTCGCAGATGACACAAGTATGGTGAACAAAGGAGAAGAACTTTAAAATGCAGTAAGGTCTTATTAACTGAGATAGGAAATATAAGAGTGTAGAAATATAAAAGACTATCAGTGTTTTCCTTTATGGTTCACCAATTAAGGTTTCAGTATTTTGTAGAACTGAAAAGCTAGTGGAGGCCCCAAGCCAATGTGGGTCAATGATAATTTTGTCCAGGTGGAATCTAATAATGCAGGATCTGATCAAAAGTCAAATACATTGTGGGATTTTTTTTTTCTATAGGGACCCCTAACATGTATTTAGTGGTGCACACAATGGCATAAATATTCATAACGAATGTACTATATTTGTGGCATTAGTTACCTACAAGAACTTCATGAAGAAAACATATGAGGATAGGAAATAGTCACTCTTTATTCCTGTCAGTAGATTTTGCCTTTGACTCTCCTGATCAATATCAGCCCTGCATTGGTTACTATGGGAATGAGGCTTTCCTTCACTCGATAAACCCCAAGTTCCTTTTTTTACAAAGGTGAGCAAAATACTTTTAAAAGAAGGTTTTATCTGTTTTATGCCTTGAGGGACTCTGCAGCCATCACTTTAAAGGTACTTGGACACTTTGAAATGCAGAATATTATGATCTAGCTTTGGGCAAGTAAAGACTTAAAACCATTTGTTTACCCCAGAAATCAATGTCAAATTCATGTAGAAATCTATACACTCTGTGTGCATACTCTGTGTGTGTATGTGTGTGCGTGCATCTGTGTGTTTGTGAGGGGGGAGAAGACTGAAAGGTTATGTCTATATGCATACATATAGTATATGGAGATACAGACACATACAACTCAATATAATTTTAGTTACTTTTAAGGCTTGCAAACAAGATGCTGTATTAAAAAATTTACAACAAAATCTTGGGCTCAGCTTCTAGGATATATTAATTTACCTCTATAATGATCTGAGCTTTTTTTTATTTGGAATACTGGGACAAGAACTATCCAGCTTTCAGGTATCATCCATGAATATTTCATAAACGATACCTGAAAGCAGGATATCAGGATATTGATTTTATTCTGTTTCAACTAAAAAATGTGTGTGAGTGTGTATCTGTAAACAGACACACACCTACATGCTTGCTTACAATGCATATGTTTCTGTGTGGGGTATTATGTAGCAGTTATTTCCTGACTGAAATGAAACTTTAAATGGAAACTGTTAACTGTACAAAATTGCAACTGTGCTTTTGCATTCTGTGACTCCTATAATGCTGGATGTGTGGAAGCCTCTTTTGCTTCCCTGCTTCAAGGGAAGCAGGATACTATTTGCAGAATTCCCATCCAAGAAGTTGCTGCCATCTATGGCCAGTCGGCTGCCTTTTTGTACATAGAATCTGAGAGGATTTGGCCCAGTGCCTATTAATGGTTAACAAAGTATTCCCATTTTTTTCCTCGCTGTTGGCTCATTTCTATATTTCTTGGTTTCTATCACATACTGGAATTAGAAGTAGCCAAAGAGGCTGTTCTGATGGTATCTGCAACCTGAAAGCAACTGCAAAGCTCATGAGAAAGATAGCTTGGACAAATTCATGCCCAGTTCATGGCCATATATAGAGAGTACAAAAGAAGCAAGATAATGAAGAGTGTCTGGCTGTAGCAGAATCCTGGGAAGAATTAAACAGGGAAAGTTAAGATATCCTCGCCTCTGTAACCACCCTCCACTTACGACATTTGCCTTTGGCCATTAATATTTACTTGAACTGCACACTGATTCTGCACACCTAAATGACCACAACTGTGGGAAACTAATTAATTGAGAAGAATTCCCTTTTAGATTTAGATTTGGCCACAATGACTGAGGCATTTGTGAGTTCCAAGACTGCTTGTTGTAACCATCTCTTCACAAAGCCTTTAATAAAATCACACACACTCAGAATAAGGCAGTCCATATGCTCAGTAGCAAAAGGAGACAAACATCCATTACCTCACTTTTCTCACTCTGTGTTTTTTTCCGATTGAAAAAAAGATGTCAAATTCAAGTTCTCGGGCCTTATCATCAATGATTTAAAATAGGGTGGGTCAACATACGCAGAGGCAGCAACTCAGTTTATATTATTATAGCCTTCCATGGTACTTACTTTATATACTTGCAGTGGGCAAATTTATAAATGGAACTCAGTACATGGAGGAGATGGGTCTTTTTTCATTACTGGAGGACCGTGAATCAGGAAGTCGCATCCAGAGACAGCAGAATGACTTCCAGAGAGACGGCAAAGTGTAAAGCCCATTCATTTCTCATAGTCCTTCCACAATACCACCACAAACGAGCAAAAAGAGTCTCTAACCCTACTGACTAAGCAAGGGGAAAAATAAATACATATTGACTTCACTTTGAAATTTTGGAGAGCAAAAGAATACCATTATGATGGATACAAGATAAGAGCCTAGATAAAAAAAGATTTATTAGTGAAGACAAGGAATTCTTTAAAGTATCCTAACTTCTTTTGAAACCCCCCAGAAATGTTCTAAAGGAATTCAGAACTGAAATTGTAAGAGTTTATGCAAACCCACTTGGCAAGCAAGCTCACTTTTGTTTCACAGTTTGCCAAACTAATAGGGGCAGAGAGAGTGCTTAATCAAAGTCAATATTGGCTTGCTGACTCTCAAGAAACGATCTAAAAGTGCTTTGGGGGCTCTTTCCATGTTCATTCTCTCTTCCTGTTTCTCTTGTTGTTTCTAATGATAGGAGAAGAAACACTTAAATGTCTCAGGCCAATTCTCTTTTTCTGCTGAAATCTCAGCTTAAACACTTATCAGGCAAAAAGTCATATTTAGAATGAGATCATGACACAAGGATCTTCTGAAAAAATGTTTTTTGTGGCTCAGCAGCCCCACTGGATCCTGCATTTAGAGCAGTCTGAAGTGTTCAAGTGACTCAGCAACTCAGTGGTGGGTAATTTACAGCTCTCTCTTCATTCCAAGCCTAACTGTTAGCTTGCAAGCTAAAGTGCTTCTCTGTCAAGCTTTGCTGAATGCAAATGCAGGGATCCCAGCTCAGGGCAGCAGATGGAAGAGTCAGAACTAAAAGAAGAAACCAATTGCTTTGATTCAAGAAGAGGACGTGGATGCTGAGGGGCTTATTCTATTCTCATGTGCAGATCAAGGGTAACTCCACTTATGTGAATGAAGTTACCCCTGGGATGAGCCCCTGCTTTGAGAAGACAAAGGTCAAGATGAAACTTTGCTCACAGGGTAATAGGTAAACTTATAAACAAACCAAAATTCAGGTATATGTAAATGATATTTTGAAGATTGGAAATCTTAGATACAGCTAACAATTGTTTCCTGCTGAACTGGAGTCCTTTTTCCTGTCAAAATAAGACCTGTATAAAAATAAAACTCGATTTCCTGGAAGAGCTTACTACAGATAGTCCAGGTTCATGGTTAGAAACCAGCCAATCACTTAGGTGTCCATGGCAGAGAACCAACTGACACAAGAGCCTGATTCTTGACCTTTACAATAAGTGGCACTTCTCCATTTATCCTATTAGCACTTACTTCAAGGAGCAAATTACAACTGAATATGAGTGCGAGTAACAGAACCTGGCCCAAAACTAGAACGTAAAATAACGATTTGAAAAGCAAGTGTTATTTGTGCTTCTTGCCCAGTCTTTGCAAACTAGGAACTTCTCTCCTATTGAAGAAAACTGAACGAGAAGGCTAATTACTGAAATTGCTCTATCAGAGACATAATTTCCATCCTTTGGTTCTTCTTAAGTCAGTTTCTGCAGAGGTCAGGGGAAGTCATGTGAAGGTCCATGATGGTTTTGCCTGAGTAAAGGCTGAAGATTTGGACCAAGGATCATCTCATGCTAATACAATCTGCTTTATTTTGGAAGTAAAATGTGTATGTAATTAGTTTTAATATGAGTATAAATTTTCCTTCTTGAAGTAAAATACTAAACCCTAGTTATATTGGAAAAGCATGTAGCATAAAAAGAGGCCACATACACAGTTAAAATATTGGGCATAAAAATACTAATTAAGATAAAACATTATACCAGAATACCTACAATAAACACAAATTAATAAACCAATCAGCAATATGAGCACCTTCAAGAAAATTATGGCACGCATCATATAATCTTGCAGAGATAACTAAGGAATGTCTAATGTGAATTTCTTTTAATGGACCAGTTAATTTTTGGCATCTCTGGGGAAAGCCTGTGTAAAGGTGTCCTGTAAAAATGCACATATAGTTCCTGAGAGCCAGTGTTCCTAGCCTTCATTGAAGCAGGAGACCTTTTTATTTCCTATGTGCTCAGCAACTTCTTGGTTCAAAGATGTTGCTAGAAGAGGACCCCTGTCCATCACCTAATGATATGTGTCTGACCTACAGTGGGCGATATGGCAAATAAATTAACAAGAAAAGAAGACTTTATGATTCCAAAAATGCGGATGTTAAAGAATATTAAATATCTCTAAAATATTACCCAGGGCAGATTTTTCTATAGCTAAGACGATATAAAAATGAAAATCTCATGATTTGGGGAGATCAGTGCACAATAAGCTAGAGGACAAATTTGCACCACAATAGTTACTCTGCACTTACTTGCTTAGTTGTTCCTGGTTCACAGTAACTGTGAAGTAGTTTTCAAAGCTGTTTCAGAAAGGTGCTCTTAGTATGCTACAATTTAATACTTTAGCTTGCTTACACTAACTACCTCCTGTAGATAAGCCCTAGCTGACTCTAATAGGAATGGATTCCTACCTATCCAAGGATATTTCCCAATTCTAGCTCAATGATTCAGGAAATAAGAGACTTTTATGTATAAAGAGTAGAGAGCCGGTAAGTGGTACCAGACTGTATCTTTGCAATCCTGCTGTCCTCATAAAAGTGACTCATGTCTTGGGAGTTTCCTGGAGTGATGTGTAGGCATGTGTCTTGGGCAATGAAAGCAGCTCCTTGCCTTCAAAACGTCTGCCAGGTGATCTGTGTATGACTCCCCTTCGGTAAGATGTCTAAAAATAAAATGTGAGACAATACAAAAGAGCTTGCAATTGGAAGTTCTTCTTCCTCCACATGCTTAAAATCCAGAAGTTTGGTGGGAAATTATGAACAGCAATATCACTCACCTGAGGATCAGATCTAGTGGCAAGATAAGGTAATGATTAGGCGAAGCAATTAGGAAAAAAAAATAACAGTATTTATAGGGAACACAAATGATTTTCTCTTGGGTTTTGACCTCTTCTAAAGAGGTCAAAACTTTGGAAAATCAAGGTCACCTCAAACATGACATGTGTTTACAGCTGTGGTTACAAGCACAGGACTATGCACAAGCATCTTTTACTTTAATGTTTTCCCCCCGTACTTTTTTTAGACAGAATAACTAGGAGGACAAAAAAAATTGCTCAGTCCTTATTACATTTGTTCTCTTGACTTTCATTTGAGGACTCCTGCAACATTGATTGACCTGGTGAGCATGGAAAGTCAAACGGATACTGTGATTGCTTTCTATGTGCTTTCTCTTCGTGGGTACTCTAAAAGTGACTTCAGTACCTAGTCAGATGGCACTCCCCTTTGGAAATTCTATTTTCTTTTCCTAGTATATGTTAATTAAAAATCTAAATTATGTCCACTTCAGGTCTTTACCTTGGAGTGTTACTGTAGAAAGGTAACATAGACAGATCTTAAGAAAAAATGGTTTCTTATTCAGCTTCCACTTGCATTTTTACTAAATAAGGAAAGTAGTTAGCAAATCATAGCTAATTTTTACTTGGTCTTGGATGCATGGTGGTCTCTCTAATAAGTACCTGGACCTAGGGAGACTACATCCATGTATATGAGACTGGACTCTGGCACACTCCTTGAGATACATAGTCTCTGTCTTCATTGTTTTTCTTTATCTTAAATCTGGTCCAAATTCTCCCTTAACTAACAAGGAGCATATCTCATTGAAATTAATGAGAGAAATAGAAAAGGAAAAGTTGGCTAACTATTTGTAGGTTAAAAAATATCTTATGCAGTTTAGCAGTGTCACAGAGCACTCGGATGCCCTGCGACTGAGAGCAGGAAACAGCTTGGGAGAGACCCCTAGTGGCAAGAAGGGGGAGGCTCAGCTGCCAGTCACCAGGGCAACCGGAGTCACAGGTGCTGGTTGCTAGGACAACTGGTGGAGCCAGCTGACAGGAAGAGGCAGGGCTTAGCCCTTCTTAAGCCCCAGGCATGAGGTCAGGAGGGCAGTTCCCCTCTGGTGGCCAAGAGAGGGCGCAGAATTTGGGGTGCATTGGCCCCAGCCCCAGAGCAAGGGGGCCATGAGAAGCCCCAGAGCAAGGGGGGCAGTGAGGAGCCCGGAGAGAGGACCATGAGGAGCAAGAAGTCCTAGAGTAAGGGGGCAGCGAGAAGCCCCAGAGCAAGGGGGATGGGCAGCGAGAAGCCCCAAGGAGGTAAAGGAGAGGGCCAAGTCACAACAGGGCCCAGGTCAAAAACTACGTCAGTACCACGCAGCTTGGGCTGTGGTGTTGGGCTGGAAAAGGAGCTGCAGATAGCGCCCCCTGGCACCAGGGTGCATAAAGTGGGCAGCCTCCCACTAATTACATAAGTCAATTAATCAATTAAGATCAAGGCATGGCAGGCGAGTAAGCAGGCGGTTGGTCTATAACAGGAAAGCTGAGTCACCAATAGAAAGGCTCCAGTAGAGATACTTCTGTCACAAGCAGAAAATCTGACCATCTTCAATTTCAAAGCTACTGAGATTATTAAGACCGTACCTTATTTATACTGACATTAACCTGCTTCTTTCAAAGCAAATAATGATTCATTGTTCAACCACTTCAAAGAAACAACCCTAATGATAAAAATCACCTAAATATTTCTCTTCTGTAAATGTTTCAATTCTGTTTACTTAGGGAATTATGGTAAAGTTGAAGTTAGCCTAAATGTTTCGGGGATATATTTATACAGTTACCCTTTTCTACTATGAGTGTTTTTGAGATATCATAGAGAAGAGCCCCAGGCTGCCCACAGTCAACATAAGGGGGAAGAGAAGCAGTTTGCTGGAGATGTTGTGGTTGGGGACCCATTATGTTGGACTAACACCTGGTTGCTGGAACATCCCCTTGTGGCTGGAATGGCATCTTGTAGCCATGGGCACCTGGATGTAAGATAGAGTATCTTCAAACAAGAGTGTAGCACTCACACTTAGGGAAAGAAAACATCTTTTTTTTCATATAAGCTAAGGGTATCTAAAGCTGAGTTTCCAGAAGTACTGAATCTTTGCATTGTCATAGAAATTTGTAGGGGACATATTAATGGGGTAAATGAGGTTATCTCTGGGAGGCAAAAAAGGCATAAGAGGAGCCCTCAAATTCTAAGGGAGATAGAAAAGTTGTTGTGGGGGATGAAACAAAGATAGTTCAGCATAAACACAGTTTGGAAAGTTTTTTCAGGGTTGTTAAAAGGTGTTTTGTGCATTCCATGGACTTTCAGATTATTTTATCTGCACTTCTAAGAAATAATTAACTTACATATTATCTTAATACAAACACAGAACTGTCCGATTGCAGAGGCATGCAACATATGAAGATTGTCTCATAACAACTTTGATGAGTACAATCATGTTTTGCTTTAAAACATTTTACTGCACATTAACACAATACCATGGCTGTGGCAATCCAACCTCTGCTATAGTGACCCTATCAGATTGTAGTCTTATGCAACTGTCCTGCTTGAATGAAGAGTAAATTTCATTTAGCTGAGGCTGGCAAACAGGACCCTTTGCACCATTCTGTGCCCACTCAGTTTTAAAATGATTCATCTTTGTGTTGTTTCCAAGGTTTCCATGGTGAATATGTGCACATGCAACTGATTTGGATTTTTTTTCCTAATGAGTTGGATCTTCTTCCATGTAAAATAAACCCTTAGTGTGCATGTTTCTTTCATAATTAAGTAATTGTTAATAAAAAATAATAATAATTTTTTACAAAGACATTCAAAACATCTTAGTTAAGAGTAATGAACTTGAGCAGTGGTCAGCTATTTTTACAGTGAGTCAGTAGAACAGGAGGTGAAATGTGCAGACTCTATTCTGATGGCTCAGGGAGGGGAATGGGTGTGTTTTGAAGTTTGCAATTGCCAAAAGTTTGTCTGCAAAAATGTTTCAGAAACAGAAAAGGCAAACTGGCCCAGATTTCACAAGAGTGATTTCTAAATGTGGGTATTCTAGTTAAGCAACACCTCTGAGAGCAGACAAAACCTTCGCTAATTAGGACTACAGGACAGAAAAGCCATCATGTCCAGTCCCCTGAGTTCTTAGTAAGCAGTTGTCCAAAGGGTCAGAAACACGCTGGCCACAACAGTATGAAGCTCAGTACAGGCTAAATGACCCTACTTCTTGTCCAGTGAGGAACTCCATGGTGTCATCATTAGACTGCTTCCAGAACCCAATCTGGCATGTTTAAAAATGTCTCTAGTTTCTCTACAATCCATTTCAGTTTACAGCATAGACATATCCTTAGAATGTAATCTCTTCAGAACAGAGTTCTTGATTTGACTATACGATATCTATTATACATCTGGTGCTTAAAAGGCTCCTGTTCAACTCTGGTTGTTGTAAGTGGAAGGATTCCCATCAAATTCAATGGAAGTTAGGTCAGATTCTGTATAATTTATAGTAATAGTATTTAATACCCCCTTTTGTAATGGTTTGTTTCCATAGAACTCCAATAAAGTTACAGCTGTTAAAGGAGACTACTACTTCCCATTTGTTGATTGGTTCATGGTTTACTTCCAAATAAATGCAAGTATAACAAAGCTCTGTGCTGCAAGCAGCTTTCTTTTCATGATGCTGAAGCAGAATCAGATGTGTGGATTGGATGCATACAAATGTTTTGTCGCATTCCCAGTCTCAAACAGCTAGAGTAGCTGAACATTTCATTCTTTTCCTCGTCTGAGAAACATGTACTGCTTATTATAAAAGGTTTAGGGATGGCATACTGTGTAATAGCTTAGATGAGTGAAAACAAATTTAAATATAAGAAATGTGCTGGCTTATTTTTTGCATGTTGTAAATACTCTTAGAAACAGTAAGGGGCCTTATTAAGGTTGAACCTTAGGTCTTTCAACTTCTTTGAGAAAAGAGAACAAATGGTAAATGCATGAGAAAATAAGTAACCTCTGTGATTTCCCACTTCAGTTCAAGCCCAGATATTTTTGTCAGTTGTTAATTACAGTCATATTTCTCTAACACCTTTAAAAAAGACACAGCAAGCAAAAGATTTCCAGGAGAGAGGCTGCACCAGCTCAGAAAAGTTCAGATTTCTCCAAACATGGTAACCCACTGGGTAGAGAAGATTTTGTGCTTCCTGCAGACCACATTCCCAATGCTCAGCTGAGAAGTTTTGATTATTTTCCAAACTCTCATGGAAATGAATTGGACTAGTTACTTTAAAAAGAGACCACCGTTGTGCTACAACATAATCCACTGTTTTTTTTTTCTTGTTTGTGTTTTTACTTTTATTGATAGATGTTGATCCACATAAGTAACTTTCAAAATGTTAGTTGAAAATCCAAACACCTACAAAAAGGACAGTTAAATAGAGTAGTCATTGTTTGCTGATTGCTTCAACATAGTGATGTTGTAATTACAACAGATGTTTCCTGTACCTGAAATAAGAAATAACTGAAATGTCTTTGATACCAGAGTACATGAAACTATTTGAAATTATTTATTTTAATGATGACCTTTTTGCCACCCCTTGTAATGAGCGTGTTATGAATACAGAACTATCACTGCATACACTGTATACTTTCACTTGTATGTATGTGGGAAAGAAGGTAGGCAATATAGAGGATTAAAATATGAAATTTTGACTTATTTCTTCATTATGTAAGTGTATGTCCTATTTCTTTGATACAGAAAGAAATTTATTGTCTATGGCAGTTTTCAACCTTTTTTAACAAGTGTACCCCTTCTGTCTCAAAGTTTCAGCTCATGTACTTTTTAATTTTTTCTTGTTTTTAGCAGGGGTGGGAGCAGACCGAGGTCCTTGCAATGAGGGAGGGAGTAGGGCTGGGACAGGCACTGCACAGCTGAGGTAGGGCACAGGATAGAGCCACAAGCAGCTTGTGTGGGGCACAGCGGGGGGGGGGGGTGGCTCCTGCTGCTGCATGCACCCCAGAAGGGCATGGGGAGCATGTGCCCCTGAATCTGCATGTGGAGCAAGAGTGGGCTGCTGCTGTGGGGGGGAGGCAGATTGAGGCCACAGTGGTGCAGGGAGAGTGGGGCTCTAGCAGATGCAAAGGCTGCCCAGCCAGGGTGGGGTGCCAGACTGAGCCATGTGCGGGGGGGGGGGGTGGCTCCTGCCACTATGTGTACTATGGGAGGGCATGGGGGTGCATGACCCTAGATGTGCATGTGGGCTGGGGTATGCTGGGGCCAGGGCTGTGCTGGGCTCTTCCCAGTGGGGGCTGGGCAGGGCTGCGCTTGAGGTGGGCAACAGCAGCACGGGAGGGAGGGAGCGGAAGAGGTTACTGAAGGGTCTGCAACCACTCCAGAATTTGCTGTAGCCCCTCCAACCCCTCCTCCCACTGCAGCCGAGTCCAACACTGCCACCAGAAACAGCCTGGTGCTGCCCTGGCCCCAGCCTGCAGTGGCCCACAGCCCACCCTGCCCCGCATGCACATCCAGGGGCACGTGCCTCCTGTGTCCTTCTGGAATGCATGCAGTGGCAGGAGCTGCCACTCCCATGCCACCAGATGAGCTGCTTGTGCCCCAGCCCCTGGCCCAGCCCCACTCCCTCCCTCACCATGGGGGCCTATATGAGTGGGACTACAGTGGGGGGGGGGCAGGGCTGCAGCCATTCCAGCATTCACCATAGCCTCCCAGACCCTCTCCCAGCAGTGCCACTGCCTGCGCCAAGCAGAGCCTAGCCCAGCCCCCTGTTGGGAAGAGCCCAATGCTGCCTTGGCTGCAGCTCTCAGCAAGAGCCTACCCTGCCCCACCTCGCCCCATGCACAAATACAGGGGCACATGCCCCCGATAGCAGTGGGAGCTGCCCCCCCCCCCCCCCCATGTGGCCCAGTGCTGCACCCCACCCTGGCTGGCCAGCTTGTGCCCCAGTCCCATTCCCTCTCCCAAAACAGACTCACCAGCTGAACCCAGCTACTCTTTACGTGGCTGGGTTATGCTCCTGGCTCCCTGCATGCTGCACTGTGGCTGCCTGTACACACATGGCAATTATTGGCCACATCAGTTCCGCGTACCCCCTAAGACCCTTTTAAATGCCCCTAGGGGTATGGGTACCCCTGGTTGACAGCCACTGGTCTATGGCAATACCTCATTTTGTGACGGTTGTCAGTGCCAGATGCTTCAAAAGCACATACATAATAATTCACCTGGCCAAACCAGAGGCTACAAAGGTTTATAGTGAAAGGGGAATTATATTTGAGAGAGGTTACTAGTAGCATCCCTCAAGGATAGGTTTTGGGATACATTTTGTTTAACATTTTGTTTAGGAACTTTGGTGCAAGAAATAGATACATGCTTATGATTTTTGTGGATAACACAGGTGAAGATGCAGGTACTGTTAATACAGAAGTAGACTGAATTGCCTTAAAAAATGAAATAATCTTTTGTACTGGAAAATGTAATAGTACGAAGTCATGCACCGGGGGTGCCTGTACATGAACATGGAGGCTGTTCTGATACATTATAATAACGTTGCGTTGGAGCAGATTCAATTAATCAAATCTGTTGGAGGGTGGTAATTACTATGTTCCAGCAACTTCCTGCATCTCGTGTATCAGCATCCCCATGCTTAAAAATGGCAATTGGGGGTACTGTAACTAAAGCTCATTAAATGAGCTTTAGTTTAAGTGCCCCCACCATCATTTTGAAGCACAAGGATGCTAATACATGGGACACTATGGCACTTAAATAGAGTGGGTCTAATTAAAGCACCACTCTCCCCACCCCTGGAGCACATTTAAAAATGCCCTTAGAGACTAATAGTAAGAATTTTTGTTATAAAGCGGGGCTCATACATTGGAAGCACTGGAGGAAAAAACTCTATTGAACAATCACAAGATAACCATGAGCCTCCAGTGATGCAGTCATGAAAAAGGATATACAATTCTAAGGTGTATTTGGCAAGGTATTTTTAGTAGAGGCTGAGAAGTATTAATACAACTTTACAAGGCATTAGTAAGCGTCAATTTAGAATATTTTGTACAGTTCTGATCACCTATGTTCAAAACAATTTAAATAGCAACAAATGATGCAAGTTTTGAAAATGGAGATTGAATGAAGGTTGAAATGGGGAACACAATTATTTTGTATACATGCAGTTGGGTATGGATTTCAGAGAAGGTTAAAAGATATTTAAGTTAAAGGGTAATACCTGTCCACGATAAAAAGGGTACATACTGGTCCCTAATAAAATTAAAGTGAAACTTAGAAGAAGGTTTCTAGCCATTAGGAAGTGAAGGTCTGGAACAATCTTCTCAGCAATATATTAGGGACAAAGAAATTGAGCTGTGCCAAGAAAAAGGAAAGGAAAGGATGATAGAATAACAGCATCCATGGAGTAGTAATCAGTGTGTGTTGGGTGTGACTGTTCATTAAATATATATGAGGACACTGAAATAACCCTTGAGACCTCAGTCCAGGGCCCAGCTGCTCAGTTTGTTGAGGCTGGGGGACTTCTGGGCATGAGGAAAGGCACAGACACCAGGACTTCTGGGCATGAGGAAAGGCACAGACATCAGAGGTATTTGGATGCTTGTCTTGCTGGGATCATTTGAACCCAGCTGACTTCCTGCCCCCGAGGTAGGGGGCTGGACCCAATGATCTTGCAAGGTCCCTTCCAGCCCCAATGTCTATGAAATCTATGAAATCATTTTCCAAGTCACCCTTCTGGAGCGTTCTATGCTTCCCTTTTGAGTACAAGGAGTTAGTTGGTTACCTCCAGAAGATGATTTAGAGCTATGAATCCTAAGTGAGGCAGATGCCTTCTTGCAGCTGTATTTAGGCACTGCAACACAAAAAAAGGTGGGATTTAAGACACACCCCTCATATCACATACAGCTGCAGAGGGGCTGCACTAATGTGGTTGCACCCTCTTTGGCTGTTTTGCACATGCAAGGTCTGCCTGGAGCCCCTGTTTTCTTGTGGTTCTGGATGTCTGCTACCGAATTCAGCAGAGAAGAGAGGGAACCCCCTGGGCTCTGGAGCCATGAGAAAGCAATGGTTCCAGCCAGGCCTGGCCCCAATTAGCTGGTGAGTTCACAGTTCACTGTTCACTTAGAGCTCCAGCAGGAGACCGTTCTGACCGGGCAGCAAGCTCAACGATCATTGCAAATGTGTTGCACAGCCAAAGTAGGCAGCTGCAACTTTTGCCCCATTCCTCACTCTGTTACTGCCTCTTCTCATCATTTTCTCTTGGTTAGTGCAGGCAACGCCCTGATCAGCATACTGGCTCTTCTAAGGCAATTAACTCATCCCATGTGCTATGTACAGGGAGCCCACACGTGTATCTTAGGACTGTAGATTCCACTTTAGGGGCCAGGTGCCTAAAATTTAGCTGTTGCAGTTTTCAACATCACAACACTTATGTCCCTATTTGACTCCCCAGCAATGACACAGATGATTAAAGGCACAGTGAAAAACCAAATGGAATCACCTGACTCACTGTGTGAAATGAAAATGACTAGAATACAACATTCTGCTTTATGAAAAACCCCAGCGTGCAGCAACGAGTCTCCCCAGTGATTTTTTGTGAGTGTGATGAATGAGGAAAGTTTAGTTGTTAATGGGAGTCACTGGGCACCTGTGCTGATCTGGTCTTGCTATGAAATGGAACTGATTTAAGAGAGGGTGGGAAACAGGCTGGCTGAATCCCAGCTCAGTTTTGAGTTCTGTATAGTCCACATTTCATTTTTTTACCTGACTGTGTTTATTTTTTTTTACTTTGATAAAATGTCAAGTGTGTTCACGAGAAAACTCAAATAGGGTATGCAAGGCCACTGCAACTGCAAATTGCTTGATGTCTGACACTACAAACAAGAACACTGCCAATTCATCATAGCCTACAGGCTTTCACCACAAGTACAGCTGAAAAAGAAATAGGTAGATGATGAAGCTTCCTTATCCCTAAGAGTCACAGCCCAATGTGCACTTTGGTATTTCTTAGTTATTTAGGTAGTGGTACTTAAATCTCTGCAGACTTTTAAAATATTTGGTGCCTTGTGGATGCAGAGTACTTTCTATGGATGTATGCTGTATATCCTCATGTTCCATTGAAATTTCACATCACTACTTAGGTTACATCAGAAATGTGACAGTCCCTATAGATCCACAAGAGATGGCATTTGAGGGGTTAAATAGGTGTATTTTCCTTCTTTTTAATCCTACAGAAGGAGAATTGTATCTCTATGAATGCACTTCTACTGGATTTATTAGCATGCTATCTTTTGAGACATATGCAGTGATGCCCAAGAGTTCTTCTGTATCCAGGAGGAAGAGCAATGAACACTATTGAAGTACTACAGCTGGTCTGGTGTGAGATACAGGTCTGAAGGTACATCTGTGTATAAACAGCTGGGACTATATTGTTTGTCATACGTGGAAAGGGGATTACCATTAGGCATTGAGCAATTTTTAAAATCGAAAGCTTTTTTAGTTTCACACTAGCAATATCCTTTAATTATTATTCTTTAATTATCCATTAGTTGCCATCTCCTCGTTAGAAAAAAACTTCAATTAACCAATCAGATAGTGACCATAAACAAGGTCATTTCAGTAACCATACACAATGAATACTGAATACCAAATATTCCAAAAAAACCCAGTTCTTAAACAAACTGTCCTCCAAAAAAAGAATAGCTTTCAAAATTTACAAGGATCACATCCAGAAGTAGATATGGGTGGGTTCATGAATAACAACAAAAACAAAAACAACAAAAATGCCAAAGTTGATTCAATGTATGGTTTTATAAAAACAGTTCAACCTGTAAATTGTAGGACAGACTATAGTTGAAAAACTTAGGAGAGATTTCTAAGTTTTATTTCTGAGCAAAGTTGGTGCTTGTAAAATGCATCAGCTTAACAATCTTGGAGTAAGGGCTCTCTGTAATTAATACTTGCCCCATGTCATTGTTGGCAATCTGATCATGGATAATTGATGGGTCTTGAGGTGACTTAAGAGTCCAGTCCTTGAGCCACACACCCATCTGCAGAAATTGCAGAGGAGGGTAGGCCATAGGTCAGGATTTCTCTTTTTTTCCTTCCTCTACTCTTTCTTCTCTGCATCAAGGGTAAGACATGTTACCTCAAAATGGCCAGCTGCTTGGTTGAGGTTACATTGGAGTTGGTCAGCAGCCAGCTCCCTTCAAGTCTTGACATAAACATCCGTTTTCTTGAGGTATGTCATCAATGTGTCCTTGTAGCATTTCCTCTGGTCACTGCAAGATCTCAATCTATTACCACAACATGCATACAATTTAATAATGATGAGGTAAATGTCTATGATTTAAGAATTTAAGAAGCCAGGTTCAGTTCCCAGTTGCCCTGGCATAGCTAGGGAATAAAATGTACTAAAACCAGTGTCAGGGAGTAGAATTGGCTTTAAATAGTCTAACTGTTGTTTCTTGTCTACAGGGCTCCATTGCCCTAAGAAAATCTAAGCCTCTTCCTTGCCTTTGCCAGTAGGGGAATTGGCGATTTTTAAGACAAACAACATTCATGCCTCACCTCCCACACCTGTATATGATGCTGTTTACCTACTGTCTTTAAGGGTACTAGCTTCATAATAATAATGGGTAATAGTCGAGTCTAATGTTTTAGTTTTCCAGTCTCCCAAATGATAATTATGAACTTTCTCCAATTCCATGTCATCTGTTTTACAGCCAGACATACATGAAGGAAGCAGGCCAGGACAAGCTTCACTGTATGCTATGACAGCCACTGGAGACAGCTTAATGGTAGCAAGTGTTTTTAGTTGTCCTTCACAGAGACCTTTCCCCCAGCTGCTTCTAAATGTTTATCTCTCATTTTGCACTGTCAGGAAACAGGTGTTTTTCTATTAATAGATATGATGTAGCAAAGCAAGAAGAAGGTGCAGCAGTATATGAAAACAGGTGGTCTACAGTTGAGTAGTTTATAAACAATAACTAATCACTCAAGACCTGTATCTGTTTATAATGAGGACTATAATTACAAGCCAGGTGGTTGTAGTTAGAGGAATACACTGTTTTTAAACAGGTTACTTGATTCAACAGCAGTTTTACAGGAAGCAGGATTGCCTAAAACATATGTTGTCTCTGAGTGTATATCTCTTTTTCCTTGTGTGTATAGATAAGAATGTCTAGTGGAATCTATCATGAGACCCTTTTTACAAAATCTTTCTACTTTGTGCAAGCTGAGCTGATCAGGCTGAAAAGCTGTGTCAGGCTGGAAGAGGAGGTGACAAAGCTCCAAAATATCTTCTGTCATGAGGACTTCATCAGTTCAATGCTGGAGGAGACTCTAGGACTACGGAAGAAGGGCTGCAGAGGAAGGAATGCTAGAGGCAGGGCTACAGAAGGAAGAGGACATGGACTTCCAAGAGAGTGAAAGTTGGAAGCTTGTCCACCTGCAGCAGTATGCCTAGCGAACAGAGATGGAACCCGAGCAACAGAGGAGAAGGAGCATGTTCCATTGGTGGATAGGCATCCCTAAGTTTGGAAGGATCAAGTCCACCTAGATGAAGGTGGTGGTGGTTGGAGACTCTGTTCTGCACCGGAGAGATGCACCTGTCCACTGGTCTGACCTGCTGTCCCAAAAAGTCTGCTGCTTGCCCAGAACATGGATCTAAGATGTCATGGAAAGATTACTGAGACTTACACAGCTCTCTGACTACTGCCCATGCTGCTCAGCAGTGGTACTGCTGGGGTGACCCTGAACAAATCAAATGTGACTGGAGGGCTCTGGGTACAAGGGTGAAGGGGACTGGGGCTGAGGTGGTGTTCTCCTTCATCCTTCCGATCAAGGGGAAGGGCCCAGGCAGGAGTGGATGCAACCTACAGATCAATGCAAGTCTGTGCAGATAGTGTCACCAGCAGAGCTTTAGCTTCCTCAACCATAGGATGTTGTTCCAAGAAGAAGGATTGCTAGGAAGAGACAGGATCCATCTGATGGAGAGAGGGAAGAGCATTTTTGCAGATAAGGTTGCTAACTTAGTGAGGAGGGCTTTAAATTAGGTTTGCCGGGGGATAGAGTCCAAAGCCCTGAGGTAAGTGGGGAAGTGGGTGACCTGGGGGAAACACAAGCAGGAGGGGGCAACACAGCAGTGCATAGGCAATCCAAGGAAGTTTTTTGGAGAGTGTTGGGGGCAACTTCCTGATGCAAGTGTTGGAAAGGCTAACTAGTGGCCAAGCTCTTCTTGACCTGCTCACCAACAGGGGAGAATTGGTGAGGGATGTAGTAGTGGATAGCAACTTGGGCAGCAATGACCATGAGATGATTGAGTTCAGGATCCTGAGGAAAGGAAGGATGGAGAGCAGCACAGTAAAGACCCTTGGGCATGCAGGGATAAAGTCAGGAAGGCCAGAGTGCACTTGGATTGCAGCTAGCAAGGCATGTGAAGGGTAACAAGAAGGGGAACAAGAAAGGTTTATACATGTATGTTGGTAGCAAGAGGAGGATCAGGGAAAGTGTGGGTCCCTTACTGAATGGGGGGAAGGCAACCTTGTGACAGAGGATGCAGAAGAGGCTGAAGTTCTCAAAGCCTTTTTTGCCTTTGTCTTCACAGGCCAGGTCAGTTCCCAGACTACTGCGTCAGGCAACACAGTCTGGGGAGGAGGTGAGCAGCCCCGAGTGGTGAAAGAACAGAGTAGGGACTGCTTAGAAAAGCTGGACATATACAAGTCCATGGGGCCAGATGGGATGCACCCAAGGGTGCTTAGGCAGTTGGGTGATGTGACTGCAGAGCCATTGGCCATCCTCTTTGAAAACTCATGGCAATCAGGAGAGGTCTTAGATGACTGGAGAAGGGCAAGCATAGTGCTCATATTTAAGAAAGGGAAGGATGAGGATCTAGGGAACTACAGTCCAGTCAACCTCATCTCAGTTCCTGGAAAAATCATAGAACAGTTCCTCAAGGAATCCATTTCTTAGCATTTGGAAGAGGAAAGAGTGATTAGGAACAATGAGCATAGTTTCACCAGGGCCAAGTCATGCCTGACTAACCTGATTACCTTCTATGACAAGGTGACTGACTCTGGATGTGGGGAGACCGGTGGTGTGGTGTACCTTGATTTTTAGCAAGGCTTTTGTTATGGTTTCCCACAGAATTCTTGCAGGCAAGCTAAGGAAGTATGGGCTGGATGATTGGACCATAAGGTTGATAGAAAACTGGCTGGAGCATTGTGTTCAGACATTAGTAATCAATGGCTTGACATCTAGTTGGCAGCCAGTATTAAGCAGAGTTCCCCAGGGGGTTTTGTTCTGGATTTGTTCTGGTTATGGAGCCAGTTTTGTTCAATGTATTCATTAATGACCTGGAAGATGGCATAGAGTGCACCCTCAGCAAGTTTGCAGATGACACCAAGTGATTCAGAGTGACCTAGAAAAATTGGAGGATTAGGCCAAAAGAAATCTCATGAGATTCAACAAGGACAAGTGCAAAGTCCTGCACTTAGGATGGAACAATCCCATGTATCATGATCATGGTGGGGGTGACTACCCTCCCGGAGTTGGCATAGGTGTTGTGGAGGAGCACCTACGAAGGCTAAATATCTACAAGTCAGCAGGACTGGATGAACTACACCTGAGGGTGCTAAAAGAACTGGTCAACATCATTGCACAACCTATGAGAAAGTTATTTGAAGACTCATGGCACTCAGGAGAAGTCCCAGAAGATTGGAAGAAGGCCAATGTGGTGCCTATCTTTAAGAAAGGGAGAAAGAAGGACCCAGGAAGTTACAGGCCAATTAGTCTGACCTCAATCCCTGGTAAAATCCTGGGAGAATTTATCAAAGAATCCATTAAAGACAGGCTAGCAGAAGGCAGTATTCTGAAGGATGGCCGACATGGCTTCATTATAACACAGGTCATGCCAGACCAACCCCATTTCCTTCTACGATCAGGTAACTCATCGCCTGGATAGGGGGAATGAGGTTGATGTCATATACCTGGACTTCAAAAAGGCCTTTGACCTGGTATCCCATTAAGTCCTCATGAAAAAATTGGGAACATGTAGCCTTGACTACTATACTGTCTGGTGGCTAGGTAACTGTCTACATGGTAGGACCCAGAGAGTATGGATTGATGGCACTGAGTCATCATGGTGGAGGGTGACCAGTGGCATCCTTCAGGGTTCAGTACTCAGACCAGTGCTTTTCAACATGTTCATCAATGATTTGGATTCAGGTATTAAACGTGAACTAGCATAGTTCATGGACGACACCAAACTATGGGGGTGTGTGGTCGACCAGGACAGGCTTGTGAGGTGGTCAGACCTCAACCTGATGTTGTTTAATATGGAGAAATGTAAAATGCTCCATCTGGAGAGAAGTAATCCACAATACACTTACAGGCTTGGCAGTGCTATGCTTGCTAGCACTACAACTGAATGAGACCTGGGTGTCGTGATAGACCACAAAATGAACATGACCCAGCAGTGCAATGCCATAGCGGGAAGAGTTAATCAAACACTGGCATGCATCTACCAAGGCATCTCAAGCAAGGCTAAGGATGTCATCCTTTTTCTCTACTCGGCCTTGCTGGAGTTTTGCATCCAGTTCTGGGAACCACGCTTCAGGAAGGATGTGGAAAAGCTCAAGACAGTCCAAAGGAGGGCCACGCACATGATTAGAGGCCTAGAGACCAGTTCATATGACAAAAAACTGAAAAACTTGGGACTGTTCAGCCTGCAGAAGAGAGGACTCAGAGGGGACTTTGTGGCAGCCTATAAGTATATCAAGTGTGTACATCAGGGCCTGGGGGAGCATGTGTTCAGGGCCCCCAGGGGAGGACAAGAAATAAGGGGCACAAGCTGATGGAAGATCACTTTAGGATAGGCATAAGAAAAAACTTCTTTACAAGTTGAGAGCCAAGAGTTTGGAACAGGCTTCCCCCAGAGTTGGTACAGTCATCCACCCTAGTGATCTTCAAAAAGCGTCTTGATGCCCATCTTGCTGGAGTCATCTGATCCCAGAGGTCTTTCCTGCCCAAGTGCAGTGGGGATGGACCCAGTGATTTGTAAGGTCCCTTCTAGCCCCTAACAATTATGAACAGTTCTTGCAAGCAAGCTAAGGAAGTATGGATTAGATAAATGGACTATAAGGTAGATAGAAAACAAGCTGGATTGTTGGGTTCAAAGGATAGTAATCAATGAGCAATGTGTAATTGGGAGATGGTATCAAGTAGAGTGCCCCAGGGATCAGTTCTGGGGCTGCTTTTGTTAAATATCTTCTACAGTGCTCTGGAAGATGGGCTGGAGTGCATCCTCAGCAAGTTTGCCGATGACACCAAGCTGGGGGGGAGGGGGGGGCGACAGGGTTAGTAGATACACTGGAGGGTAGGGCTAGGATTCAGAGAAAATCCTGATTCAACCAAATTTTAAAAACAACTGCCTGGGAGAGGCAGTGGCTTTTATATTTAGGCATTTATATTTAGCTGAGAGGGTCAACTGACTTCATGGCTCATTAGCGGGGAACAGGGAGATGACAATCTTTCTACTCCACAAGCATTAACCACCCTCTCTCCTTTTTAATGGGCTTGATGTTCCACTATTCAAACCATCATTTCTTCTGTAATCTTTCTGTCTGTTAGCTATTCCTGGTAATATCGCTCTTCTTTTTCACAGCCATTTTTAGCTGGCTAAAACACACAGGCTGTTTTTAGCTCTAGATGAAAACTTTAATTCAGGTATAGAAAAGACTCCCAGTGAAGTATGGGAAGTCCTATCAAGACTCAGGAAAGATAGATTTTGTTTGATGAATAAGAGACTTACATTTATCTATAATGACTACAGGGCTAATGCCTGGGTTCCCACACGAAATGGCAGGTTTTCCCTTGTAGATGGATAGCCTTCAAGTCTGCAAGGGGTCCTGCTTAGGGCTGCTGAGAGTGAGATGCAGGGGGCAGTGCCCATAGCTGGGCATCATGTAGAGCAACTCCCTGCAAGTAACGGTATGGGGGGCAGATCAAGACCCCCATGGTGAGGGAGGGACTGAGGTAGGGACTGGGGCTGGGGGTGCTGCTCAGCCAGGGTGGTGCATGGGACCTGGGGCCAGAATGGGGCGTGGGACAGAGCCATGGGTTGCTCATCCAGGGAGTGTGGAAGGGGGGCGTCTCTCTGCTGTTGTGTGCATCTCCAGGGGAAAGCATGCGGCAGGTGGGGCATGTGCCCCTAGGATTTGTGTGCATTGCAGATGCAGGCTGCTCTCTGTGGGCTTGGGGCTCTCCACTCTGCTGCCTTTGCCTCAGGGACCCCACGCTGGCCATGCGCTCCCTGCCCCCAGCAGCGGTAGGGACAGTGAGTTGTGCCTCCTGCTGCCAGGTAGGCAGGAGATGCATGGCCCCTGGGGCAAAGGCAGCAGGATGAAGAGCCCTCAGCCCACAGCAGGCAGCCCACATCCACCTTTGCCCTGCTTGGCTCTGCTCCATGGGAGGGGCAGGCATGTGCCATCCCAGCTTGGTACACCCATACCTCCTCCGGGTATGGAGGCCTGCCCTGCCCTTGGCAGCAGCAGCAACAGGAGAGGAAGGGGCCCTGCTCCCTGCTGGAGCCCAGGGCCCCAGTAAATCTTAATCCACCACTGGATGCTACTCAAAAGCTATGATCAACTTTATATCCCCCACTTCGTAATTTAGTGCCAGCTGTGATATCCAGCTCTCTTTAAATGGACATTTGAATCAGGGACTTTTCGTTTTGCAAGGATCTAGCACATCACTTGAGAAAATACTTAATCGACTTAAGCACATGCTTTCTAGAATAGGGAGAAATTACTTAATTTCTCTGTAATAAGCAGAGTTAAACTACAGCTCATCTCATCTCATAAAACGATGGCCAGAAGCTTCAGAGGGTAAGGAGCTCTGCACTCCCTCTGCTGGTGAAAAGTACTGCCACGGGAGGTTTCATTTGTGCTAGTTATCTTCCACCGTTCCACTAGTGATACTTGGAAGGTCGCAACTGTCCAAATGACTCTGTGAGGGACTCTCTCAGAGTCATTTGGACTGTTGCTACTTGCTGACACAAACTTTGAGTAGGAGTTAGCAAATTTCTAAGACTGGCCAAGGATAGGGTGGTTTGTTATTTATGGGACATCCTCGCTCGTGGGTGGAAAGGATTTTAGACTGACTACCACCACGGGCAGAAAGGTTAAAAAGACAAGTGGAAAGGGGATGCTGGTAATTGATGCTTTATTTTCAGTTATATTCATTGCAGTTTTTAACTGTATTTCTTTTTCTTCAGAGACTTCTTGTTCGTACATACTTCTGCCAGCCCATGGCATCCAGGGAGGCTGTATGGAGTTTTCCAAGATTTTAGGATGGGGTCTAGAGCTAGTTCAAGTATCTGTCAAGAGAGAACTTAAATATTCTGAACACCATCTCTACTGTTCTCTTTAACTACTCTTAAAAGTGGGTTTCCCTATAATGCATTTTTAGGTTAAGTTCAGTATGCAGCTTTCACTTAAGAACTGAAGTGTCATCATATAAAATTCATTGCAATATAATATTTATAAGTATCTAGGATATTTGCAGGAAGCACAATAATGGAAAAATTGGTGCTCAGAAAAAGAGGGGGTGGAATTATTTAAAGAACATACAGGAATTACATTTTTCCAGTGCTTAAACCTATGTCTAATAATTAGCATAAATCTGAGGAATGAACTTTTGTTAAATGTAAGTGTATGAAAAATGATTCTTGTGTGAATAACCTGCATACTGCGACCATTCAGAAGCCAGCTTAGAAAAAGAGGAATTGTGGATTGATGTGCATGCATATTACATCTATCAGATCTGCCTCCACGTGCCAGCAAGGTGTAGGTATTCTTACAAAGGATTCAGAGAATTACATGCTTCACTTCACATGTCTGGGGAGGAGCAAAGTACTATTTGTTTACAGTGTCTTGTTCTAATCACATAATTATATTCTTTGAAGGCAGACATCTGACAAAAGCACCAAAAGTAAATATGGTAAACTTGTAACACTGCCTCCAGCTATTACTCCATCACCAGTTGTGCTTTCTGCTACAAGATAAAGACAGTCGTGTGTGCATGTGTGTGTGCAAAGCTATCATTTTACCTTAGTGGATTGTGCCACCACAATTATCTCATTGAAATAAGAAAGTAAACTGGTTGTTGTGGAAACAGAGGGCATTCAAATGGCAGGTAACAGAGCAGACCTAATTAGTTTTAAGTACCTGTAATCCTAGGAGATTTTACCGTGTGATAAAAGCCAGGGAAAGTCCCTCAGGTATGAGTAATAGGTCCCCAGCCAGGTTGGCTCTGTATCAGGTGTTGTGTGTCAGCTCTGCTGAATGCAGCCTATTGATCCACCAGTCGCCTGTATTTTCTGTGGCAAATTGAATTTAAATTGCTTACATGAGGAAGACATCTGGCATGTTAGGTCTTACCTACTTCATATTTCAAAATAATTTTCTACACCAACAAATCGGTTGGAAATAAACCAACTATTATTACTATTATATTTAAGAGTAAAACACTCTTTCTTTTCAAAATGGAAATGAGGCAAACAAACGCAGAATCAACAGACTGCATTTTACACTACAGTAACTATTAAAAATAATAACAAATTATATATACCAGTTACCAATATGTATAGGGTTTTTATTATAATCAAGAAGTCTACAATTCTTTTTTTCTTCATTAATAAAGCAATATAGCAACAATCTATTTAGTTTTACAAAAGACCAAACTAAATAATGAACATTGCATTGGGGAAAAAATAAAATATATTGAAACTAGCTACATTTATACATTATTAGGATCATAGGAAAGTGGGACTGGAAGGGACTCTCAAGTTCATCTAGTCCAGTCCCTTGCTCAAGGCAGGCAACCCCTCTGCTCAGGGGGTTTCCCATAAGGTAGAAGTAGTAAAGGTATGCACATATTCAACTAGTAAATAGGACTCACCATATAACAGTCATAGATCAGTAAGTAGGGAAGTTAGTGTGTAGAACAAGTTTTTTTTGAATGAGGAATGGATTATCTTCTCAAGAGTTTTGAATACTTCCTGACCCTCCATCAAGGCCTTTCATTTGACTAATCTGTCTTCCAACCAGGAAGAGGCACAGTGCTACTTCTGATTTGAAAATACTTACCTCTTTCATAGAGCCATAGATGTTAGGGTTGGAAGAGACCTCAGTAGGTCATCGAGTCCGACCCCCTGCCCTGGGCAGGAAAGAGCGCTGGGGTCAGACAAACCCCTAGTTTCCCAATAGGCTAAGCTTTTTTCTCCTGGATGTGCTTTGAAATCCTGAATGCCTTTTGTAGTTTAAGTGCAACCTAATATGGCAGCAGCTGAGGTTTTTTTCATGCTCATTCCCGACTCCCAAGTCAGCACCTGAGGCAGTTGTCTCATTCACTCTGTTCTAGTTATGCCACTGCTAGACCCTATTTCTGACCCTTTGTTCTGTGAACTCAAGATCCAAAATCCAGGAACTTATTCCATAGAGAAGCCGAAGCATGATTCCCAATAACATTAATGTGGGTTGTGTCATGTTAGAAGTGTGACTAAAGACCACACCTCAAAAATAATATTGTTTAAGACATTTTATGAAAAGAGGAGGGGGTGGTTAATATGCACAATAACCTTGAGCTTGCTTAGACATCATCCTGTCTAAATTTCATGTAAAGTACCTTAGCTTCTATTTGGGCAACATCCTTTTGATAGTGATGCAAGATACAGCCTAGACAGCTGCTTTTTTCTCACTCATTTCACCCTGTCATTGGTTAACTTAGTGGAAAAATGTAAATTTTCCAGGGACTTTAGGTTGGAGGCATCTCAGCCAAGGTGGATATGTGCTTGACTTAAGGTCTAATTTAACTCCTGTGTAGTATTGATTTGTTGGGACCACCAGGGACCCTTACAATCTTCCTTTGCCAAAGGTAGACAATGGTATGAAAGTAAAGTGTAATAAATGCCCTTGTCTGGTCCCATGTCGATATAAAGCTGGGGTTTTTTTTCAGGTTTTTTTTGCTGTTTTGAGTGCATCAGTATTTCACGTTTATTGTAGTGTGATGAAACACCTTTCAAAATGGCCAGAGGGACACTCAGCAGTAAGCATTTAGGCAGTACAAATTGGAGTGAACAGGAGGACAGTTAGCAGGGAATATTTCTGAGGTCAAAGTAGTCAGAATAAGAGCTGAATCAGCTAAAAGTAGAGTTAAGAGCTACAGTACCTGCTGCAAAGTAAATATAGATTACATTCCTGAAGACAAATTGATCCACTGGAGGATGATACTTCTCTCAGAAGGAGAGGCAGCTACAGAAGTATTATGTATTTTGTACTGACAGATCAACAAAAAACTTTAAATACAGAAACCAGAAACACAGTATATGGGAAGGTTAAAGGGCCCACATGTCAGTGCCCTACTGGAGTTTCAGAAGTCACATAAGATTCTGAGAAATAAGGGCTATGGTATTCATATTTAGCTCCCTACCTATCTAGTACTCCTCACTTACAGAAGTATAGAGTGCACTGCAGGTGTTTTACCAGGAGAGAGGAAAGGAGGATTGGGCCTAGACTTGCTACTGCTTCAAGCACGGTAACTCCAGAAATGACAAATGGAGCATGTTGGTATTACTGTTAAGGCTGAAGTGCTAGCTAGGGAGAGACTGAAACTCTAGTTTGGCATTTGGATCCATAGATGGAGCAATGAGTTGTTGGATGAAGTATCAGGCTTGGTTGTTTCATTTAAGAGGAAGATCACGGGCTTGGAAGTAGATGAAAATAAAAAGTTGGGGAGTAAGCAGCTGAGAGGGAGGTGGCAGTCTTTGGGGACAAAGAATATCTCTGAACAAAGCATTTTTTTCCACAGTTACCTTGAAGCTTTCTAAGCCATCTTGGGTAAATGCCTAAATCAACTGAAGTGAATGGAAGTTTTTGTTACTGATGTCCATGAATCCAGGATTTCACACCTAAAGCTGTAAGTCCCATTTGGTAGAGGTGAGGTAAACTAAACTAAAAGGCTAGGTACAAACATTCAAAAAGCCTGAAGTGGAATTCATCTAAATTCCACCATTTTCTGTAAGCAGCATAGCAAACATTCGTAGTAAACAGGACACGTGTTTGCCCTTTGGTTGGGGGGACATATCTTAGACTGGGTTCTGCCATTTTTAAACCAGGCTATGTGTGCAGAATTTCTGTGGGTATAGACTGGTTTCCAATCACATATACTTGTAAAAGTGTAATATCTGTACCTAGCCCAAGTGTGAACTTAGAGTGTGGGAGATTTTTTTGCACGCTCTTAGCCACAGAAATGCAAAGTGGCTTGCCCCACATGGGCTGTTTGCCATGGGGTAAGAACATGCACATGGGAAGCTACTCAGTGGGAAACTGTAATTTCATGCTTCAGCTTACCTCATAGTAACTTGTTCATGCATACATGAAAGTCTGCTAGTAGAAGGTGCCTGGCTGTGTCGGTCGTGGCTGGCAGCAGTCACTATATAAGACATACAAACCTAACAAAATTGCACTCTTTGGAATTTCAGCATGCCTTCACTGATCTATGTGCTGTGTTCTCTAAAAGCCAGATACTTAAATATACTTAGCTGCCTAGAGAGGTGAGTAGGCATGGCTAAACCCACCACTGCACCACATGCCTGTGATTACAGCCGACCCCCACTGCACTGCACACCCCCGACTCACACTCAGTTCCCTGTGCTGCCTTGCTGCCCCGTTGCCCCCAAGGTGGGGCAGAAAGTGGCAGCTGGAAGAGGGAGGGGGAGCCTAGCGCCTCTACCTGCTATTGCATCTGGAGTAATGGGGGAGAGGTGACCAAGCAGGAGCCTGAGGACCACAATTTAATCCCTCAGGGGCTGCATGGGGCCTGTAGTCCCACAGCTGGATAGCTCTGGGCTAGGCTATAGGGCTAATATGTGGAAGGGCCATCCCTCCACCAACTAGTCATGACATTTTGCTCAATTACAATTTTAGGACTTATCCAGCTTTATGCATGTACTTGGACAATCCTGTCTTGACACCTATTTGTACAGCCAGAGTGCAGCCCAAATGATTATGCTGGACATAGAGGAAAGGAAAACTCTAGGCATCTAGGGAACTTTTAAGTCAGTCATGAGGTCCTCAGTGAAGTTAGATGCATCCAGGACTAGGCAGCTTCTGAGTGGAATATTTTTAATTGAAGTTTAGTGTTTAAGTAAGTGGGAAGGTGGTAGTAAATCTTGCTCCTAGGCATCTAAATCCAACAAAGGATTTAGTCCTAACTCAAACAAATAGGCCCCTTGTCAGAATTAGACCTAAAACTCAGAAAATAACTCAAGATTACTGGCAGGCTGAGTTGAGATATTCACTTAAAATAGTTCCTTTGTTGTTTGCTTAAAAAATATTGTATTTATCCTCTTTCATTTCCTACTTCACACTGATATACTAAGAACTGAAGAAGATAATTGAGATTCCCAGATTTCTAGGAATATGTCACTCAGCATTCACCATATATTTTAAACCCTAAACCTTATCAGAATATTGAATGGGACAATTCTGGTAAATGAGCGCTCACTAGTAGGCATGTTATATAATCTAGCTCAAAAGTATCGTGGTTATGGCAGTTACTGAAGTCCCATAAGACTACTCATTGGAGCAAACATTTAGAAACTGTTTTAGATTCAGGGTCTTGCATTATAAACTCATTGTGACAGCATGTCTGTACACAGCATATCATCAGTGCTTAAAGTAATACACTAGAAGTTACACTAAGTGTTTCTGAGAGTGTTAGAAATAAATGTATATATAGAAATAAATGTATTGTTATCATCCAAGTCACAAATCAAATAAACAAACCATGTTGTTGTCTTAAAGCAACACAGAATGTCTAGATGCCATGTGTACTTTTCTCTGGCTTTATATTATTATCAGGGAAAAATATGTCTTGCCATTTCCCATGGGGACCTCTGGGATGGTGTCTCAGTGTAAAAGGGCACCATGGGGCTGCCTTGGACGGTTTCTTTCAATAAGGATTTTTTTCCCCTACTATTGTAACCACTCTGCTCTGCTGCTTCACTGATTTCCCAGCTGTTCTGCATCTGCAGTGTTTGAAGTCAAATGCAGCAAGGCTGAAGCTGAACAGCTCAGAAAGGAATAAGCAGTAGATCATGGCAAGCAAGCAAAAGGCATGAATATATCACACATCCACAGGGAAGGGTGGTTTGATTTTTCTTCTGCCTGATGCAGTCAAAATTTGTAGTGTTTGTACCCATGTTGCACAGACATAAATAACTATCCCTGCTAAGTATCCCAGGGGTGGCTAATAAGGCCTTAAGCATCACATGGCAGAGTTGTGTCATTCTAAAGGTGCAGGAAATACAAGAGGGCTGGAAAGACTGCCAGTACAGAAACTTCTGTGTCCAGTTACTCACGTATTGTGCAAAGACATTGGAGGCCCCAAGTGTAACTGAGGACAGAATTACCTATCACGAAGTTTCTTTTCCCAGGGCCTTGGAGGTGGGTTCATACCAATCTACTTCACAGAGTATGGCAGAATTAAAACAGTTTCTTTATTTGCTTTAAAAAATAATTCCTATTTCTGTTTGTATACTTTCTTTTCACTCCACCCTGAGGAATTAGAGCTAAAAGTGATAAAGGAATGTCCTGAACATGGCTCCTGTGTGTCCACCTTCTTCACTGCAGTACACTGCCCTAATATCCATTCTTGTTTTCAAAAACAAGTCTGATTTATGCATAGTATGTGCAATAATACATTTTGAAAGGTAAGGTAACCAGAAAGGGATGCTAGAGGCTCCATGATCACCTTTCAGACTCCCCTGATTCTAGGAGTTCTTGTCTGAAGTGCTTGTCACAAATTAGGGATGCCTGAAAGATGTTCATACTTACGTTGGCTGCTAATGGCCTCAAGTACCAAAATCAAAGCAACACAGGACACTCTTTTTTCTCCAATCACACCTGACATGTCAGCTGGAATAGCAGCCTTCATGCTATTAGAGCACCCATCTGGAACTACCAATAGATTTTTTTTCCCCTCCAGGATGAGATATATCAAATCACACATTGGCACTGGGCCAGTGTAAAGTAGCTACCTTACACCACAATGATCTGATCGGTTTCCCCGCAGTACATTTGTACTGCACATAAGCAAATGTTTCCCACTTGAATTCTGCATATAAATGAATGGGGTGATGAAATATTGGAACCCATAAGTTCTAGGTAGATGTGCTTCTCATTTGAGCCAGGTGAGACCTCTCCTCCAAGATTACTTCTAAAAAGCTTTGATGATACTCAAATGTTTGGCCTTTTTTCAGTTTTTCTGAATTAGTCATGTCAGAGAACCAAAAAACATTATACATACTCATGGTCACACATGCACATACAAAATGTTGAGACAGAGGTCCCTTCCTTCTTTCCTTCCTTCTCAAAGTTTTGTTTCAAGACTTTTACATTTAAATTTTTCTGAAATTCCTTGAGTCTTAATTCCCTTCAAGCTTATTTTTAAAATGCTTCAAATGGAAACCATATATCTCACTTCTGATCAAACAATATATTTTATTCCACTTAAAATGATCTTTTAAAAATGTTTTTGACCTCTTAGTGTCCAAAATGTCTATTACTCTAACAGCATCTGATCTCACCTACATCATTTTAACAAAGGCGATATACCATGTTTATTCCCTCCTACGTAACAGGACAAACGGACCTACAACATTGCTCTGAACAATGCTGAAGATCAAATTATTTATTTCTATGTTTTTCTGTGTTTAATCACATCAAACATCACAAATACATTAGCAGTATATTTTTTCCAAGTGTTTCATGAAATTCCTATGATTTGTTGGCCATAAATTTACAGTTTCTCAAATTTAGTCTGTACCATTGATATCAAAATTCCTTGTCTGAGAAAATCTACACAAGTAGATTTGATGAGTGTCATTTAAAATAGAAAACTCCAAGAAATTATTTTTAACATCCACAGGAGCATCACAGCTTACCTAATTTTTGGCCTTTTTGAATATAGATTTTTACCAAAAAACAGCACTGTTTATTTGCTGGTCAGTGCCTTATATTCCTAACACATTTTATTTATAACAGTGAACTATAGTCAAACAATTTCCTTTACTTATGCTAAGCTAGTCCTGAACTGCAACATACCTCCAGCTTCCTGATCCTGAAGAGATGACTGTAGTGTTAAAACCAAATGGCTTGGACCAGAGACCAATTAGCAGAAGCAAATTATTTGCTAAATCAGGAAAACTGTCATCAACACCAGCTTCGGAAAAACAGAGAAACATTTCTTAGTCTGTTTTGAGACCGGGTTATGAAAGTATCTTTGAGCACTCATTTTGGTGCTCAGTATCAGAGCTCAGATATCAGAAAATCACTGTACAGATATCAGCTTTGGATCTCAGATATCAGAAATTCACTGTAATGGTACTATCCAAGGTAGCAATACATCTTTTATGATGTAAGTGTGGTCTTAGTCAAATTCTGTTAGTTTATTAGTAAATGACAGTCTTGAGTTCAGACCATATTCAATGCTGAACACCCAAATAATATTAATGTACATTGGCCATATGCTAAAACATTTAAAAAATTCAAAGAATTTTACAGACATTAGGAATAACAATAGCATTCTGAGTCAGGCAAGTATTATGCCTATTTTACAGAACAAAATATGGAGGCACAGAGTGTCAAGCAATTTACCCCATTTACTTACAGTAAGTCAGTAGCAGGTTCACTCTCTAACCAGTATGCCACTCATATTACAACCAAAAGCCATTGTTTCTAATAGGAAAATAACTCCCTGAGAAGTTCAAGAACATAGTTACATCACTTCCACATATGTACAAAAGGGCAATCATTGTTTCTGTCTCCATTTTTATTGCTCTAGGCAATAGATAAGGAAACTGTAGTTTCTATATTTAATGCATTGAAACTCACTGGTCTCCAAGGTAGCAAGGGTATCTATATACACTAGTAGAATACATTTCAGGTTCAATCACTTTGAAAGCCTGGATAATAGAGGATCACTTGTACTATGGATAACAAAGTTATTTCCTTTAACATCAACAAGCTGCTCAGTTAGTAACTGCAGCAAACATTGATTTTGTTAGCCTGTTTGTAGGCACTGCAGGGGCCTTTTTAACTGATAGAACACAGAATTTTGCAGAACATTCTCTTTATGCATTATGTTATAGGGCTGGCAACTAACAGGAGAAGCTGTGTCAATTTTTTTTTTAGCATCAATCATATGTCTTTAGAGAAGAACGTGAACCTCACCATGGAACAGCCACTCATAACCCCTCGAAACAATGAATTTTAAGGTGGGTTGGAGTCTGAACACACATGAAAGCCAAATCTAATGTCTCCAATCTCTGTAAAGAACTGAGCCAAGCCCCATGGCATGTGCAAACCTGGTTTGCTCTGAACTATTAACATTCTAAGGGTGGATTCATTTCCAAAATTTGCAGCTCAGGTCCAGTTCTAATGGGTTCCTCCTGTAACTGGATGCACCAAGGTGTACTCCCCTCCCTCCATCCTCCACCAAGCTAAGGCTCTTGTTTTACAACCAAGTATCTACTTGAATGTATTTGATTCTATGAGCAGCTCTTATTTTTTAAGCATTATAATGCATAGGTTAAATATTACCATGCTTCTGGCATTGCAATTCCTTTTTAAATAAGAAACCTCCTCCTTACTCTAGTGCAATTTGTTCCTTTGTGTAAGAACTATGTTAAATTTAAGTTGTAAGTAAGGCCCATGGGTATATCACTTTCCCTTCTCCCACTCCACACCATAAAACTCTTATTATTGGTAATAGGAGTTATGTATGTACATAAAAGGGAAAGCTGACCGCTTTGTGTAAACTTTTTTGACAGAAGTATTCGTAACAACTTTTCAAAAAACCATGTCTCGTTTATTTTCCTCTCCCCCCCACCCCCAGTTCTATGTCAGTCATCAATCGAACAGGAGACAACTCATTTCATTTCGGTGACACACAATGATGGACTTGTGTTACAACCCTGACTTATTTTGAGAACTTCAATTTCTCAAGCTGAAAGCTTGAATGTCCCATGCTTGGAAGGGCTATTGATCTGATGTAGATGGACAGCTCAAGAGGAACTGATACATTCCTTACAGCACTTTTTTCCTGACCACTACATAATGTAGACTTTCTGGTGTTCTTTGACATCTAAACTCTTTGATTCTGTGATATATATATATACACACACACATATATCAGGCATTTGATTTACTTAATATGTCCCTGTGCATACCTGTCACCCCCTCCTGTTGTGCTATATCACTTGCTTTCTTTAAAACTAAGTATTAACATAGGAGTTACTTATTTTCTACTACCTAGGACAGAAAAGCTGGGTTTTTGTGATAAAGTATTATCACACATGAGGCTGCAGGAATCTGTATCATCACTTCACAATCCTGGGTGCAAATGTGTCTTGCTTACAGATTTGAACCTGTTTCAGTGCTTTTTAAGCAATGGTAAGTTTTCGTATAAAGGCAGTCCAAACCAAATTTCTGCAAAGGATAGGGACTAGTTAGAAAATGGTGCTGTATTGTGTTCACTTTCATTTTTAACTGTTACATATCATATTATGTTATGTAGGTCATCTAAGAGTACTGATGGACTAGTATATCACAGTACAACCTAATCAACAAGCAAGCTTAGGCATAACTACTTACTTTGAAAGCAGGGTGCTTGATTTTAGTGCTGAAAGAAAAGTTCTGTGCGTGTTTACATTTGATTCATTCCTACTCTGCCCAGACTTCACCTTGGACTGCCACCAGAACGGTAATAGATTCCTCCATTTGCCTGCACATAGTAAAAGGTTTATTGAAAGGAGAGACTTGGCTGTGTTAAAAGTGGGGGACAATACCATCCAGAACTGTACAGCTGTGTATAGTGTTCAGTTTGAGCCATGCAGTTTCTTCTTCTCCTAAGAGAAAGCATTTAATGACTTGAGAGCCAGTTCCTTGTCTCATGTAACTTATACACTGACTTCACAACGATGCTGTGTTGAGAATCAGGTCTCTGCTTATAGCGGCCAGGCCATCTAGAGTTATAAGATTCATCCTCAAAAGAAACCAATATGGAGCAATGAAAATTAAAATACACCTCAAAAATAGTGAAAAAAAAATCTTCAACAATTGTTCTCTCTTAGATATCAATTCACCTCTTGCCTGTCACAAGAAGCTGATGTATCAATTTGCTACCCCTTTGCTTGAGAGCAGAATACATAAGTTCAAAACCTTTTCTGTGTGGGGAGTGCTCAACATTTGTTGAGAAAGTAGAAGACCTAGGTTGTAACCACTAAAACAGGGAAGGGTCATTCTCTCCTGGCATCTAGCTACAGAGAAATGGCTGGCTGAATTTCTTCTAGGACTAGAGTCTTGGAACTTCTCTGACCTATGCCTGGCTGAGTTTCTTTTCCCTGGGTGCCGACATAGCCACAGTGCAACCTACTGACCATGCTCAGAAAGGAAGCATAGGACAAGCATAGATACACTGCATCCTAAAATGTGTGTAACTGCCAAAACCTGTAGTCACGTGACTATACATGAGCTACAGAAGCTATTGACAGGTGTTCATTTGCAGGTCTAAGGATTTCTGAGTAATCTGCAGCACCATTAAAACATGGCAAGAAACATGTATACCAGTGGCTCCCAACCTTTTATTGCTGCACCCCGAAATCTGGGTCGCGACGCCTGCCCCCACCCTGCCCCTGCCACAAACTCACTTATGCCCGGTGCTGCCACCAGAGCCCGGGCCAGGATCGCGCGGGGCAGTGATGGCAAGAACCGTGTGGACTGTGTGACAAGAGAGCCCTGCAGGTGAGATGGGCGGAGAGAGGGGAAGACCCCCCATGACCCTGACTTGGGTTGCTCCCTGAGGTTGGGAGACATTGATGTATACGAACGTTCAAATACCCAGTTACCCAGAGCACTGCAGAATATGGCAAGAGGCCATACTGTCCTGCTTTGTGGGAGGCCCCATTTCCCAAGACATGTGAGTGCAGAGGAAAATGCTGATTGACTGACCACCTGGGGAGCCAGACCCACCACCCCCTTTTCACCCTGAGATTGCAGAGATTTTCACCCTGCTTCACAGTTTCAAGTGCCAAAAAGTCTTGTCAGGTCGCTTCCAGCCTACAATGGATCACTGCCAGCTGTATGCCCTGTGGCTCCAAATCCAGATGATTCTATTTTAGATTTGGTTTTAGAAAGTTATCGGTACATCATAGAAAATAAGGTAAGTCATGAGCTGAATCATTTTCAAGTAAACGAAGGAAAAAATAAAGTAGGGAAAAAAACTTTTTTATTTATTTTTTATTTCTAAAGGACAGTTTTGACAAACTAAGTGATCTGGTTAGTGAAGTTTTATGGAAAGAGAAGTTCAGGGAAATGAATGCAGCAGAGACTTGGGATTTCTTTAAATACACTGTAGCAGGTCTGGTGTATGCACACAGTCTCTGGTGGTTAGCATAAGCTAGTCCACAGTGGCAGATCAGTGTGACAGTTGTCCCTGGCTATGCAGTAGGTAATGCTAGCACTGTGGGCACAGACAGAAATTGCATTTGCAGTGGCAGTGGGTGGATTGGCAAGGGACTCAAATTCCTCAGCCCCCCTCTAGCACAGGCTATGGAAACCCCAGCCCAAGCTCACTCATTTCCCTTCTCCTCCTCTCCAACTGGGGAGGCAGCTCTAGAGCTAGGAGGGAGGGGGTGGGGATAGGAGAGAGAAACTGCATGACTGCAGCTCCTCCCCTGGATTGGCTCCAAACTGGAGCTTGATCCCCCACCTTCCCAGCCCAACAGTGAGTGTCTGTTGGGTCTGGAGGGTCAGTCTAACTCATGGCACTTCCTGTGAAGTGCCACAAGTTATTCTGGAGAACTGGATGTCTGTCAGTGCCCTGTTATTCCTTGTCAACCTGGGGAAAGCTAGTAGTAGCAGGCAGGCCCAGTTTTGGAGTTGGGGTTGCAGAGTCTCTCTTCATCCCAGCCATGAACTTTGTGAATTAGAGCAGCCAGTCTCCATGCCAAGCACATACAGACCTCGCAGGACTCTGACATTGCCTCCTCTTCAGGAGGGGTTCCCAGGAGATTCCCCTTGGCTCTGGCTATCTCTTTTGCTCCTTGTAGAAGGAAAAACACAGAGGGGGCCAGAGGAGGGAAATCTTGAGGAAGGCTGTCAAGCCAAGTGTTGGAACATTGTAAAGCAACTAAATCATAGGGGCTCCTTTGAGCCACCATTGCTAAGAATCATTTAAACTGCTTATGCAAAAGTTTGTATAGGTCTAGCATGAGCACTTTATAGTATTTAATCCATGTGACCAATAATATGCTTTTCACTCTGAGCACATTGTTCCTTGACCTTATTCTCAGAAAACCATGCAACTGCAGTATGGCATGGATGCTATAAGTATATTATGTTTTCTTTCATTATTTCTCTTGCTTAGGTATGCATTGGTAAGTATAGTGCTGTATGTTAAGTGTAGCTCAGAAGGACTCTGGCATTTTTTCCCCATTGCGTCAGTGCCAAAAACCCTGACATGCCTGTAGGAGAGATCAATTTGAGAAGAAAGACAACTTAAGATCAGGTTCCAGCTGTTGCAATTTTCTGTCCTTAAGATACTTCTGAAATAACAAAATGTCATGCAGGCCTGGGCCAGTACACAAGTTCAGCACATGAGATCAGACATGCAGATGTTGCCTTCGCATCCACCCATTGGCATCTCATTATCAGTCTAGTTAGCATCCTCCACCCTTTACAACTAAATAGGAAGTTAGGAGTAATAATTTGAAAATATGAGCTGCATAGCAACCATTTATCTGGAAAGAGAACCTTATACTGGAAAGAAACTATAAGCTAAATATGAAACTTTTATTTTCTTGGCACAAGCAGGTAATTTAATGGGAACAGTCTATGATGCAATACATAGTCCACTGAAAAGTGGTAAATCTTGAGACAGTGAAAGGATAGACATAATTTGTCTTCAGTCATACTGAAACTTTCTCTGAAAGGATGAGAGAGAGGGAGGGAGTACGTATCTTGGTATCTGCCCCAGGCCTGAAATACCTGATTTGGTTCAGCCTCTGACTGAGCATTGAAATTATCAGTGTAGAGATTGCTTATTCAGGGAATTACCACCAATCATTATAAAAAGTCAAAAAGAAGCAGCTGATTTCTTCCTCTCCCCTGATCAGTCTCAGGGGCCAGATCTTTCTCAGAGCCTGAAAGGCATTACACTATTATGTACAAATGAGCAAAAATTCCAAATAATCAGCAAAGAAATCTTTGGTATCGTATCTTATCAATGGAGTTTTTTTGACACAAATTTTCAAAGGTGGCCTCTAGCTGTGGATGCACCTTAGGTAAAGCAAAGCCTGAAAAGAATATCTGTATCAAGCTATTTTTTTATGTTGATTTCTTAGCTAATGTATCCAAAGCCTTGGAAGAATATTGGCTGTACGCTGTGTGGACTACTTTTCAGATACCTAGGAAAAGACACCTGCTTTACCCTACCTTCCGCATTCTGTTTCTAAAATAGCACAGTCTTAATGAGGATCTTAAATTTATTTGGCTTCACAATATTCCTGTGATATAGGAAATATTATTCCCCTTTTAAATACTGGGGTCCAAAGAGGTTCAAAGACTTTTGCAGTTTGCCAGTGAATCTTAGTAAGAGCCATGAGCTGAACCCATGTTTCCGGTGTTACTGCTAAAACCACTGTGCTTCTACCACAAGCATCCAGGATGTTCAGATCGATGACTATGATTCAGGCACATGTCTGTTCCTGGAGCAGGGTTTAAAGGGACGCAATCTGCTCTTCTTGGAGCAGGAGTAATATGCACATCAGAGTGTGTTTTGCTTTGGTCACCCACAGCCATCCTGGCACACACACTTCCCCACACCCATCTAGTTGCAAAATGAGGAAGGACAGGAATTTGCCTGTTATATTTTTCCGACTTTTGCTGCAATTATAATTCCTTGCTCAAGTTTCCAATCTTTAATTGGATTGGAAAATTACAGTCAAAGGGAGAAAAAAACTCAAACAACTTTTCCTGACTCAGATGTCTGTTTCAGTTTACAATACTATGATCCAGAGATGCAGTTTTAACTAGATTAGAAGTATCTTGATTTAAAAACAAAGAACCAAATTCTGCCTTTGCTAACTAAATGCAGTGCATCTCCCTTGAAATGAGTGGGGAAAGGAATTTGGGAAGAGAAATCAGGGAAGAAGCTGGCGTATAGGTTTGCCACAAGAACAGGAGTAAACAGGTAAAACGCTTGCTCATAGAATGTGACTTTATTTTCATGTCTGTCTATTTTGACTATCATATAATAGTACATAATATATATGTCAACTTGTGTCTAGGAAGAAACACTGAAAGGATTTCTGATAAATCCTTCATTAACATTTTATATCACTCTCAGGGAAAAAGAATCACAATGGAGGAAACATCTTAAATTCCCATTACATTAAGCATAAATTCAGGCAAACACTGTGGCTTCTTATCAAGCTCTCTAGTTCAATTAAGCAAACAGTAGAGGGTTAAAGGCCATTTTCTTTACACCTGCTTTCTCACTGACAAGTCTAACATTAGAACATTTCTAACGATGAAACTCAGTCTTGTCTGGAATTCAAAGTCCATTCACCTGATGGTAATGAAATAGGCCAATTTAGTTGAAACAAAAAAAAAAATCAACTGCACATACCAGCAAGAAAGCAACTCAGTTCAGTTCTACTTCAAAGGGTTTGAAGTGCATCACTGATGCAGAGCTGAATTCAGAAAAATGTAGTCCAGGACAGCTGTATGGTATCTAACTCTTCTCAAAATCAGCTTTGAGTTTTAAATGCTCAGTTCCAGTCCAGGTAATAAAAAGTGAAGTTTTCTTTTTCCATTTTTTTTTAAAAACCTACCATTCTGACTTCAGAAATATCTGTCCTTTGTTAATAAGCTATAACTAGGAATGTATGCACAACTGGGATAAATTCTGTGAGGTCCTAAGTGCTTCCCGCAAATTTTGGTTATCCTCAACTTGCATGGAATCCTTAGGCACTACAAAGGCATAGCACTTTGCAAGGTAGAGTCTATAAAACTGACACCAGCCGATCTTGATACAGTCAAGCAAGACTGATAGTGGTAGTGGGACATAATAAATAGCCACTTCCCTCACTTTTTCCCCATGGAATTCTTTGGACTTCAGATGCATAATTAATGTTAATCAGTGTTCTAGAATTCTGGTATCTCAAACATTCCATTATCATTTTGGTATATACATTACATATGTGGCAGCTGCCACGGAGTGCTTATTCCAAGGGAATGCTTGCTTGGGATCATTGTGGACTTGTTCAGTCTTAGAGTACCCCTAGAAGCCAGCCTAGGCATCGCTTCATGTCATCTTGGGGTGACCCAGTGCAACCCACAGTTCGGAGCAGGCAGTTTACGGGGGCAAAGACCGGCTAGCCAGAGGGTCTATTTCTTCTCCAAAGTGGTAAAGCAGCCCCTCCATCCCCAATCCATCCTGCACAACTCTGAGAACCACCAAGGAGGCTCAGCTATTCCCTCCCAATCTTCTCCAGCTCCCCAGAGCTCTTCCAGCTTTTCTCACTTCCCAGATTCTTCTGGCCCGAGACTTGCCAGATTGCTCTGTCCATCCTGCTCCCGTCTTGTCATGCTTATCTCAATTTATTGATATGTCTAAAAAGCCATTTATCCTTTGCTGCTGCTAAAGGTGCATGTTTGTCTTTTCCTGAACATAAGCAGCCTTAGCACTAAATCTCTCCTTCTCTGTGCACAAGCTAAGGAGTTAACTGTCATACAATATTATAACAATGTGAATACTATGAACACAGAAATATTACAATAAAACTTGCCATCTGTTACAGCAGTTTTCTTTTGAGAAAAAATGTTCATTCACTGCCCCATTTTGTACACCAGAAAACCCCCAGCAAGTTTTTCAAAAAGCGATTACCTGCCAAGTGGTAACCTGGTGGGATGTTTAAGTTACTTGCTGAACTGGGCTGTAGAGCAGTAGGGGTAAAAAAAAAAAAAAAGAAAAAAAAAAGGGAGGGGTTTTGAGAGTAGGGGTAAAATAGTAATGCTACAGTCAGAACTAATATTTATTTTACATGGAAGTCTCAACAGACCCTAAAAGTAGGCAAATGATAAAATATAAACTTACAGCTCTCACTCAGAACCATACCATTACTGATTTCTGTCCCTTTCTTCCTTATAATATTCATACTCAGGAAAAGGAAATATGGTTCCACATAGTGACATTCCATAACATCATAAAACACTGTCTACAGGCTGAAAAATTAAGAAGCTATGCATTTTTTCCAGTCTGAGTCCATGAATGGTTGTGTCCATTAATGTTTGTGTACACCTGTGTTTTAATATTTGGATACTGTACTTTCAATAGATAAAGTCCATCACAATTTGCCAGCTTATTTTCCATTATCCTCTAACTAAGTCCTTTCAGCAGGAAGTAACAAATATGTAATGATAAGGCTAGTGGCATCAACCAGAATGCTTGAAGGTCTGTTCTTGTAAAAAAAATTTTTCAATTAGTTAAAGAAGCCAGGAGCATCAGCTTTCAAAAAGAGAACTTCCTTATGAATCTTTGATCCCTTTCAATGTTTCATGTTTTTTGTGAAAGACAGTTATAGTGGTACTGTTTAAATAACATCTACAAAATAGTTCAATTTGCTAATCAGTAGGAGTAGATTGCTTTATATTTTTTTATTTAAATGAAGTTGCATGAATGAGAAATTGCATTGAGGTTTTGTCTTCTCGAGTTGTGCCAGATTAGAAGGGACCAATACCTTCAAGTAATGATAAAAATATATAGTCTATGCAAACATAAAGTAGGAAAAGCACCATTCCTTGCTACCTATTCTACACAAGAGTCCAAACCAAAAAAGATCCATTCTTAACAGGGTTTTTGACCTAGTAACTACTGTAAAAGGTGGATTCAAGCATCTGTCTACAATAACAAACAAGGTTCTTTGGGTAAATGTGATTTATTTTATTAGACCAACTAAACAGTTGGGAAAATTGTTCTTTAGAAGTTTTTAGGCACAAACACCCTTCTTCAGACATAGGGAGAGTCTTCTAGTGTTTGTGTACTCCCCTGGGTAGAATAGAGGCTTATGCCAATATGCAAAATGCAGGTCTGTGAAAATGCAAATGCATGGCAGGGAAGATCAGAGGGGAGGGGAGGTAATAGGGAGAGACAAAGGCAGACAAGGTTCTTTGAGTAGATGTGAGAGACAGGTAGGTGGGGAGGGAAAGACAGGAATGATGACCTGGTGGTTGAATGTAGCTGGTAAAATATAAGGCGGTTACCTTGGGTTATCAGATGGCAGTTAACTGCCTACAATAGCATTTTAAAAATACAACATTAGGCCCAGTCCTTAAGTCTCTTTGTCTCTTCATTGTGGTCTCTTATGTCTTCGCAACGCTAGGTTTGTCAGAGGACTACCAGCATTATTCAGAGCAGCCTCACCTTTGTGAAAGCGCCCAAAAGGTCACCACAGAGGTTAGAACGTACCTCACATCAACTATTCCTCCATCCCTCGGCATGTCTCCTGGAGTAGGTGAGCACTGAAAGGGGAGCAGGGGAGGAGAACAGACAAAGGGTGACCAGCTCTGTATCACATGCGTGGGAAATATTGAGAGGATAGTAGGCTCTTAAACCTACTTTTTGGTACTGGAGTGATGCAAGGAAGAGTGGTCATGTTAAAGAATATGGGCCAGTGCACCTCTTATTACACTTTTTGTACAAACTTCCATTCAGCTTTCTAAAGTCTATAGACTGAAGCACTTGCATGCTCTTTTACAATACCTATCTTCCAATGCCCTGGGTATTTTATCCAAAAAAGAGGTGCTGAGCACCCAGCAAGGGCCAGAACTCCTGTGCAATATTAATAGAAGTAGGTAGCACTCATCAGGCACTCAGTATCTCAAAGCAACAGTCCCATAATTCTTTCATGTCAAGTACCAAATAGGTACAGATGCAAAATATATAATGTTGATGATAAAAAAAAATGTATTTTTGAGCATAACCACATCTTTTCTAATGAAAAAATTGCATCTTGAAAGCATTTTTGACAAGGTTCCACTTTAGAGGTTAATGACAACATTAGGTGTGGGAGTCAGGGAATAAGTGGAAAATTGGCTCCAAGTATTAAAGACAGAGAACAAGAAACCAAGAAAAGCATAGTTATAGATGGATGATACTACATTGACAGGAAGGGTAAATAGTGTGGAAACATGCTGCTAGATGCAGAAAGACTTAGATCATTAAAAGGGAAAGAGATGGGGAAAAAAACATTTAGTGCAAATAAATAAAAGCAGCGTCACTTTTCTGTTAGTATTTCCATTTATAAATTCTTGTTTTCACATTTATACATTCTTGTTTCAGTATGTTAGATTTTTGGCCAGTAGTAAGTTTTATCTTTGGTCTTCTTTAGATTTCAGGACATAAAACTAGATGAAAATTTCATTTGGGTTAAAAAAATAAATGCAGTGGGGATCTGGGAGACATTATGTACTTATGTACAAATAGGCCAGATTCTGGGTGATGTCAATTAGCACGCTCCACTGAAGCTCAATAGGCTCCACAGCAGCTGAGGTTCTCACCCAGTATGATCTGCTCTTCAGAGTATTTTCTTGCTTAAGTAAGACAAAGCAAAGGGTGAGCATTCATAGCTTTCACACAGTGACTTTCTATAGCAGTATACCTCTTAAATAAAAAAGTACTTGATGTGATAGAATGACTTCTTCGTCAGTGCTGGTCTGTTGTGGAAGTAATCCACCTTTTAAATACGGGGGTTCCAAATAAGGACTAAATAATGTGCCTTGACCAGAAACTAGTAAAATACAGATCTACCCAATGCAAATGCTATATGCATTTAAAAAGATATAGATGCATCATGTTTCATAATTATTTAGAAAAAAATCTGTGGCTATACTGATCTTTGAGGAAATGCAATATTTGTGTATTTTTGTGACTATACTATACTATACTATACTATACTAGGGTTTAAGCATAAACGGTTAAGCTAGTTTATAGTGACAAAGAGTTGAATGGACCTCACTTATTCTATTCTTACCTTTCACTGCTGGGGTTTTTCACTTTTACTTAGAATACATTTTTTTACAGGAATTAAAAAAAAAATTCAATTGCCAAATTACTGCAGTCAGTTCTATTGTTAGCCGTAACATTTTGGATTCATATTCTAGAATACCTTGGGTGCACTGCCTTTTCTACAAAATTATGTAGAATTTCAAAACTTCTCAATAAGAGAGAGAGGAACAGCAATGTTTATGTAGTGCATGGCCATATAGCCATGTGCCTTCAGAAAGGAGGCTACCAGACAACTGCATATGTATCAATATGAATGAGAAATAAATAGCCAAGGATGGGTCATGCCCTGTGGTACATGGTGCACATCACTGCATCCTTCGGAAAATCCGTTAGTCCACCTGTCCCAGTGATGGGATGAGCACATCAGAAATAAGATAAATTGCTTTTCATAAAGGAGATTAGAATAGAGGGAAAAATTACATGAACTAGAAAAATGTTAAAAATGACTATGCTAAAGCATGAGGAGGCTTCTTAGTTTTATCCACTTACGTTTCACTGCCTCTCTCAGTGTGCTTAATCAGCCCAAATTTTTTTCTGAGTCTCTTAGGTACTTGTAAACTATCACCTCTGTCAGAACAGAATATGTACAGGAAAAGGGTTTGTGTGTCCCTTTTGCTAATGACTCAGCCTATGAGTGTTTTGAATTTGGGGTTTTCTTCAGCCTGGCATAGATGGTATGCTTTTGAACTAGTCATTGTGAGAGATCTTGAGTCACAGTCAGAACCTAGACACATCTATAGTCAGCACCAAAATGAATGTAGATGGTTTCCTTATTTTTTTTTCACCTATGAGAAAATGAATATCAGGCTTTTATTTGAAAAATCTTGGACCTTAGAGCTCAGCTGTGACTGATAAGAAGCATTTAGAAGCCCTAATGTAACTGGGCTCTGGGAGAATAGTTACTTAGTCCTGGCACATGGATAGTAACAGCAGGTCTCAATAGTACACAGAGCAGATACACAAAGAAGTCAAAGTACTCAATGTGTTATGCAATTTCATAAGGATATTTTTCTACCCATACCGTGCGTCCTGAAAAAAGAATTGCACGACAGTGCAGCTCCAGAGGAGTCTTCATACCAGTCCTCTGGGTAACTTGTACATCTTTAAAAAAAAGTATCACCCAACATTTAATGATATAGATTTCAAAAGTTCTATCAGATACTGCAAAAAAACAACAACCCCCAAACCAAAAAACAATAAGATTTGTGTAATAGAATAAAGGTCTTGGAGCTGCCCTCATGATGCATGATCATGATCTATTTAGATTAGAAATAAAGTAATTGGAGGATGAGGTGAAGACAGAAGAGCTAAGGCATAAATATGAAAAAAACCCCCCAAAGCTATATGATCTGTTCTTGTTGTTGTTGTTGTGCCCTGGGCACCCAGCTTCTTCAGCCTTGTATCCATGTCTTCACTTCTATAACCATTGTCTTACAATTTCTGTTATGTCCGATTAAGGCTTTAAATTCTGTGTCTTGTGATGTTTTTGTAAACCATGGCTCCCTATTAATAGTAAATGAGTTAAAGGATATTGTTTGTTTTTGCTGAATCTCTTAAATATATTAAAAATAAATATTTTCCTTTAATCCATCATAACTAAAGAAAAGCATTGCCAAACAAAATAAATAGACATAAAAGGATTCACTAGATATTTGAATTTTCTGTCTGCAATTGGAAAGGACTGGCTAAGGCATTGAGAGTCACAGAACTTTCTTTCTTTTTGCCTATACTAGCCATTTGTCGAATGTTGGAATTACACAAATCATACATGTAACACTGACGTTTTCCAGTGTTGATGTTGTCACCCTTCACATCCTTATATAATATCAACCAGAGCCAAGGCAGATACATGCCAAATAGAATTAAAACATATAATATTAAAATATTTAGCTATTAATAATAGTACACAGTAATAATATATCAATAAAATTATTTCAATATTCTGTGAACAATAACAATTGGAAGCTGACAGCACAGATACATTTACTCAGCTTCCTTAGAATCCTGAGCTTCTGAAATCTGAATCTCCATATTAGCATTGAATACAGCTACATTCTGATTTAAATTATTGACAGCCTGAACTAAATTAGTTAGCGTCTCATCTAGTTTCAACAGTCTGCTATTCATTGAGTCGTTCAGATGTTGGATAGATTCCATCAATATCTCCTGCACACACTGTTTTTTTATCCAATCTGCTGCTCTTTGGTTTCTTTGACACTTCCATTCCTTTCTAATATAATGTTCCCTGTGTTATCACCCCTATTTTCACATGCTTGTTTCTCTCCTTTATCTTCACTTTTGATTCTTTCTTTGCTTCATTTTTCTGCATCTCCTCTTTTATTTGATATTCATTTTCCTCATCAGCTTCTTTGACTTCTGACTCTGTCCAGTGGTAGAACTTCTATTGCTAATGCAGATCTTGATCAATTTATTCTGAAAACTACTTAAAATCTTTGTTACGTACAGGTACAAGTTTCAGGTTTCAACCAGCAGCTACCTCACAGTGCTCCTCTGTGCACTGGGGCATCTGCACCGAATGGTGCTGCTATTGAGTCAACAGGAGGAATTAAAGTAGTATCACTGGAGGAAGCTACAGTGCTTTAGCAGTGAGGCATTGAGCCTCCCTCTCACTCCTGTACCCACATACAACCATAATCCTTTAATACATATGTGTCCTCTGAACATAACCTTCTCCCTTCTTCTCACATCCACTATTCTGACACACATGCACACCCTTACTTGTGTGTACACTTTCTTCCCTCATAATTTCATTGTGCACCAATAGAAAGCAAAAAACAGTTGAACAGCCATAAGGGAAAAGAGAAAAGAGAGAAAGCAGGTGTGCAAATGATAGCTTTCTGCTTTTATTTTAAGATTAATCATCTCCAGTTCCCTATGTATCCTTAGAAGTAGCTGCATCCTCAACAATGTCCACCACTTAAATTCTAGTATCCTTTTTTCTTTGGATATGCTCACAGGTAAGAGGAAGAGCCTGAGGAGCACTATACATAACCTAGGCATTTGTTGCTGCCCTTCAGGAGAAAATACTGAATGTTTGTCATACTAGCTTTGGTTACTACACTTGTGTCTTAAAGTCATCCAATGAATTTTTGATATTGTGTTTTTGTCTTTACATTCATTTTCCATTAGATCACAGAGAAATTTCAGTCTGAAAGAGGGCATAACCATCAAAAAGGAACAATGTTGCCTTACTGTAGATGTATCTCATGGCAGCTCCTACATTGCCAGTTTTTCCTGTTGTTGGCTTATGAGTGCTTGAGGTGGTGGGCATGGTTTGGGCCTCTGTGACTCTGCTGATTGAAAGCCAAGAGTTAATATGTCTCTTTGTGTCACTGGAAGTCTGCATAATTTAGAGTGGTCTTTATACCAGGGCCTAGAAAGGCCACAGTCTACTCAGGATCAAGAGAAACATGAAATTTACCTTTGTATCCTATCACTGCACTTTGCAATTTGTGGCCATAGGCTAGGACAGAAACCCTTATCTAGAGTCCTTACATAGCAAAGCTCTAAAGAGTGACGAAAAGTAACTTTTCGTTAAAAATGCTATTTATAGTAGTGTAAAGCTGGACACTATTAAGAGACTCCAAAATAGACAAATACATATTTGCTTTTATTCTGGACTGCTGCACAGAGAAGTTGGTCCCATGTATGCTGCCTATGGAAAAGGGTTCATTATTTTGTCTACTAATTCATCTTTTAAATGTTAGAAATATTTTAATATTTACATCCAACTGTTATGATAAAAAAGGTATTTGCTAAATCCACAGCACCTACACCACATGTACAATGTCAAAGTTTAAATGAAGTAATTCTGAATTAAACAAGTGTGGGTAGTACTGCTAGTGGGATTTATAGTAACCAATACTCATGTAAGAACGTACTTCACAGATTGCTTCTTTATATTGCAGAATGAATAGACTTTTACATCTGAAGAAACAAATCTGCACATTAAAAATCAATGTTTCTCATGATACATACTTGGTATTATTTCTGGGAATGCTACAGCTGGCATGCATAGCCCAGTTAAAATATTATAATTTACTTGACTGCATGCATAGTCGATTTGCAGTCAAAACTGCCACTTACTACATGGAAGGAAAAACAATGACTTTCATGCTACTGGAAACATCAAAGGTACTTTTTGCACTACACCCCCTCAAAGCCTCCTGGGAAAAGCCCTGACTCATAATCTTTCCACTGGTTACTAGAGTGCTTCTTAGGTTTGAAAAAAAAATCATATTTTGCTACAGTACCTCTACTGAAAAATCCTCCACAAGCAGAATGGATTGAAAAATTCAAGCATGACTAAAAAGTACATTCCCCACTAGTCAGTGAATTTTGCTCCCTATTTGTCACTGCCACCTTGGAGAGCGGTGAGCATTAATAATGCATGGGTGCTAGGAATGTATTAGCAACTAACCTTGCGAAGAAAATCAGCTGGGGACCCAGAAGAGCTGTTAAAAAAATAAAAAAAAAGTCAAAGCTTTCGAGTACCCTCTTATTTATTGAAGAGATTTTGGGAGAAGTGTCAGGTATGGCGGCAACTATGTATCATTGTAAACTAAGGCTGAAAGTCCCTGGAATGGGGTCGTAATTGAGTTCATTGATCAAATTCAGGAAGATATCCACCCTTGCCCACTAAGCTATTTCCTACCTTACCTTTATCTAACATAGGAAGTACCTAGGGGGATAAAGAGTATTTATGTACTTATGTAAATTAGCAGTCATAGCAGAAATGGCTTGATTAGGCATCTGTTTTAAACAAAAGCTTAGGATTGGTATCAGTTATAGTTACATTCAATGATTATATGACCTTTCTTGGGAAGGGGTCAGCATTCCAGAATATATCTGTGCCTCTGTAAATCAGTCACAGTCAGCCTTATGGAAAGAAAACTTTTTCTACTTCACCCGATGTTAGAATCATAGCTTAACAGAACCTTTTATGTTCAAACAACTGGTTAAATTTGGTTTAGGGAAGTGTGACAACATATTGTTTTTATTTTGATTTTTGAATCTTCTTTGATCTCTCAAAGTCTCAGTGCCCAATGATCCAGTACTCAATGAGCATATTCTGTCTCCTAGAATAACACAGATTTACCCTTTACGCTTCTATATTTTGAAACAATTTGTTCGCTAAGCCACTACATCCTGCTGTTAGATTTGGCAGTAATGGCTACGATTTTATGTTTATGTGCTGCCACCTCCTTTCAATATATACTGTTTCTATTTCAAATCCTGTTTTCTGATATAACAACTCTTACAAGTTTTATGTGGCATATAATTGTTTTTCAGTATTACTACCAAAACAAATATTGTGTTTGAATCTCCACCCTATTGATTTATTTTCCCAATGAATTTATCTATTTTGTCAACCTTTGTGTTGTAGAGACATAGAGAAGAGAGCATGTCCAAGATATGCATAAAGAAAAAGAATGAGATTCTTTCCTCTTCTTTTTCTAAGATAAATGGGTCAAGTACATTTGCATCTACTTGCATCCTGAGAAAAAAATGCCACCCCCATGAACTGTATGCCCCAGTCCCATCAAATAATCAGAATTACTTCTTTAATATAAACATCAATCTGGTTTTTAACTCCTTTATTAAATTAATACGTTATGATTATTGTGAGTTAATTCAGCATCCAAATTTCAAAGTTCTAAACATGCAGTATAAGGCATAATGGTCATTTCTTAAAGATAAAATGTTGAGTGAGCTCCAATTCCCAACCCAAAGGATTGGGCCAAGTCCCTGATTAAATGCTGCAGCCCGTGGATAAGCTAGAAATCTTACTGTGACACAATCCTTTTGCTTTTCACCTGATTCCCTAATACTTATCAACTAATTCATTCCATTCTTCTAATCTTTATTTAATGTTGAAGACAAAATAAAGTTAAAAGACACCTGCTGATAGATAGATTTTCCACAGAACATGCTTATACAGGCCTTTAGGAAAACTAGATTCTGGCATCCTAAGAGGATCACATGATTAAGATCTGAAGATTGTGAAGAGAATTGGTTCAGAACCAGTTTCCCATTCTCATTACAGTTGTTCTCCTGAGAAATGAGTAATTTTGTGCCATTGTTTTTTTGACATGACATTCTTTGTAGAATTTTAGTGTAGATTTTTAGCCACCCTTCTCTAGTTTTTTCTTTTCTTTTTTATTTCTCTTTTTAAATCTCCTTATGCTACAGTGATTTTATTTTTGTTGTGGAAATCATTAGGGTTTTATTTTGTTATTGTTTTGTTGTATTTTATTTCTATCCCATGCATTCCTTAGTGATAGTGAATATACAAGGGCTTTTGTCACGTTAGCTTGCAAAATGTTCGGTATTATACTCTGATGTTACATTCACAACAGGATGACAGATTTGATATTGTTGTGTCAAAGTCTGCATTATAAACTAGAAGCCATGTCCTAAGTTCAATACTCAATTTTCTAACTTGGACAGATTTCTAATGAAGTCAATAGGCATTACTCTGAATAAAGACTGAGTTAAGAACCTCTGGTCCAACTCAGCTCTTATTGACTTCAGTGAAAATTGAATCTGACCCTAAATGCTGAATTCCTTGGTTCTGAGGAGTTCTACACTGGGGAAGAGAGAAGGCAGTCTCAAGCAATCCCGACTTTTGCTACCAAGAAGGCCAACTGAGACCTTAAGATTGATCCTGATATGCAAATACCCATGGGGGATTACCATTAAGGGTAAAGGACCTGTTATAAATTGGGCATGTTTGCATGTGATCTGGGGCAGGGGACAGGGGAGGGATTTTAATTAGCGGGGCTTTTGGGAGCACCTTTAATTAAAGCATCTGCAGCGCCTCGTGTATTCAGTATCCCACACTTCAACATGGCAGCAGGGATACTTTAACTAAACCTCAATTGATGAGCTTCTGTTAAAGTGCCCCCACTGCCATTTTGAAGCATGGAGATATTAAATACATATTAGCACTGCTAGAGTGTGCTAATATTCGAGCCTGCTCCAATGGATACTAATTAGCCTGCATCAGAGCAGACATTGAGCACATGTATAGGTGCCCTTAAAAGTGTTTGAGCACCAAAAGCTGTGGATAGCCACATAGTGGTTGTTTCAAAAGTGCCTAACTTACAACAAAACGGGGAGGGTGGGGATTTCATTAAATAATAATGTCATGGAAGTCCCTCTGAAATTTGTTTGGAAATCTCATGCTCACAGTATCTTCTCTATGCTGGGCTGCCTAGCTAAACTACCATGCACCACAGGCAGGAGAATCCCGGAAACCACCACAACAGCCTAGCTAGAGGAAGGACTGATGCTTCAAAAGAGATGTAATGAGGGGACCAGTCTATAGAAAAGACAGCACCACAGTGATATTTCTAAATCAAAGTGGTAGAATTGGTGTGTTGTTGTCACCATGATAGTCCAGGCAAGGCTTTTTTGGAATATCTAAAGTAAAGAATAAAGTTTTTGGCTGAAATCCTTTTAGTTTTCAATTTTTGACTGAAAATTTGAAATTACCTTTGGAAATTTATTTTTCTTTCTCTTGTTGCTATCTTCATTTATGTAGTTGTAGCAGGGCACAAGGGTGCCTGCTACTGAATAGTGATGATATAGGCCTAGCTGCCACTCATTAGGGCAGCAGGTGCCAGTTACTATGGCTACTAATTGGGTCAGCTGACTGCCAGGGGGCAGGGCCTGGCCTTTATAAACAGGGAAGGCCAGTTCCCCTCTGGCAGCTGAAGGAACAGCAACTCTGCTGTGGAGCAGAACACGGCATGGCCATCTGACTGACTGACTGACTGACTGACTGACTGACTGACTGACTGACTGACTGACTGACTGACTGACGAGACGGGGGGGGAGAGATCCCTGACAGGAGTGTACATTCTAGCCGGTAGGCTTATTGTTATGTTCCGGCCGTGTGGCTTGTGGTTCTGTTTAGTTATTGTTACACTGGAGGACCGGGCGAGGCTGTAGGGGTGGAGGAGGCCTCATCAGGAGTTCCCCAGTAAAGTGGGGGAGTTCCTAGCACCACAGAGGGTGCCGTGTAGTGGGGTGTCCCGACCCCAGCCCAGCAGGAGCAATATCGGAATGAGCCCCAATTGGGAAGAGCCCCAGTGGGGCATAGGCCTGAGAAGGTGGGTCTGGGGGCCAGGTGAAGCTAAGGCCACCTGAGCCCCAACCTTGGGAAGCCTGAGTCGGGCATAGAAGGCCCGAGTGCAGGTAGGCGCGTGAGAGGCGTGAATATAGGCCTGAAGGCGGGCGGATGCGCAAGGAGTGCAAGCATAGGCCTGAGTGTGGGCAAGAAGCGTGAGGAGCGCAAGCATAGGAAGCCTGAGTTGGGCATAGAAGGCCCCAGTGTGGGCGGGCGCGCGTAAGGTGCGAACACAAGCCGGAGTGTGGGCAGAGAGCGTAGTGAGCACGAGCAAGGGCCCCGGTGGGGGGCGGAGTGTGGGTGAGGAGCGCAAACACAGGCCTGAGTGGGTGAGGAGTGCGAGCAAGGGGCACCAGTGGGGGGCAGAGAGCACAACGAGTGTGAGCAAGGGGCCCAGTGTGGGCAGGGGAGCGCGTGAGGCGCGAGTACATTGAGCAGGCCCGGGAGAGGGCGTGTATATTGGACATTGGGCAGGCGCAGTGGGGCACTGCCTGTGAAGGGGAAGCCTGGAAGGGGGCAAGCCCAGTAGAAGGTCCCGGAGAGAAGGGCGAGCCTACTAGGGAGCCCGAAGAGAGAGAGCGGCCTACTTAGAACAGTCCCAAAGACAGGCCGGCGCAGGGAGTGGCCTTGGAATCATGGTATCAAGACCAGCCCCATGCCAAGGGGGCAAGAAGGCAGCCTCCCATTGATAATATAAAGATCAAAGATGTGGCGGGTGAGATAGAGGGTGTGTTCAGGACCCAGACTTGGCACGGTGGGCAAGGGCGCTAGGGGAGGTCACAGCACCCCTAGGGACTGTCCTGCCACAGTAGTCCTAGGAGTTTATGAGTCTATGGCTGTTTGTAGACAAAATGAGAGGCGTGTGAGCATGACACTTTAAAGCAAGCTAAATGCTTTTGCACCTCTTTAATGGTGTTAGTGTTTGCATGCCTCAGTGGTATATTGCACATTAATTCCAGCTATTGTAGGAAATTTGGCAGTGTAATGCACTTTACATGACTTGGGGCACAGCAAACTAAAATTCCTTCAAGGAGTTTTAGTTTGCTGCCCATACAGCCGGTGAGCGAAGCACTGCGCTCTGTGCAGCTCCACGGCTCTGCAGAAAGCCCTGCAGGCAGCCTGGCAGCAGCCCAGGAAAGCAGCTCTACCCAAGAAAAGCTGTGAGCCTGATCTTTTTTTTTTCCCCCTTGGAGCCTGCCTGCCTGCCTGAGCTGCACGGGGGCCCAGAGCTGCCCTCCATGGCTGCAGCACCCCCTGGGACTACCCAAGCTGTGGGTGGGTGCTGCCTGTGGGGGCTGCCAGCTTCCTCCCCCCCGTAGCCCAGGGACTGCTTCACCCACTGGCAACTCACCCTCCCCTCCCTGCTAGAGAGGCAGGTAAGTCAGCGGGGTGCATGCACAACATGGGGGTTTAATCAACCCTAAAGTGAAGCAGTGCTTTTTAAAACCCACTGCTTCAATTTAGGGCCCCTGTTTCATCTACACATGCCCTATATCATGTAAACCAAAGAGAGAAAGGAAAAAGAAAACAGATGTCTGAATATGTCCTGCAAGAACATTGCCACAAGATTTTATGAAACATTGTTACCAGTCTGTTTAGAAAATCAGAGAACTAACAACAAAATGACGGAAGAGTTCTGCAGTGAGGCAGAGAGAAGAGATTCTCAAGCGTTTCCGACCTTTGCTACTTCAGCAGTTCAGTTGACCCTTGGAGACTGAGTGTGACATGCAAATACCTGTGAGAGATTATGAAGAATAAAGTGTCTGTTAAAGACTAGTATTTGGGTACTCAAAGTTGTGGGTAGCTATGCAGTAGCAATGTTAAATGAGATAAAAGTCATATCTGACATTAATTGACTTAAGCCAGTAAAAACTGATTTGAAGGTTGTGTTTTAAGAATGTCTCCTGGATTATGCCCTGCTTATGATATAAATGGGTAATCTCTTTAGGGTGTAATCTCACCCTAAAAGTTAATCAATCCTTAGGCTGAAATTATACTTTACAATTAGATCATGCTGAGAGCACTTAAAGTATGAATAATCCCACATTAATACTCATTAACTAATGCTAAATGCCCTTTAGGCATTTTAAAGTTATGCCACTCCAGGCTATTATCTTTGAGTTGGGCTACCTAGCTTGTGTTAAATCAGGGTATTCACCAACAATTGTTGGATAAGACCAACAATCTTCAGTACTTGTATCCCGAGAGACAACCATGTTATCACTCAGGATTCTCCTATCTTGGACTGACAGCTGGGCCACAAGTGAGTGGGCATGGGGTGAATTGGGAGGGAGGGGAAAGGGGTGAAGGGGGCAGGGGAGCCATGGAGAGGGGGATGGGATGAAGAGGGAGGGGAAAGAGGGAGTGGGGAGCTGCTGGGCTGCTGCCCCCTCTGTCCCTCAAATTGCCCTCCAACCTCCAAATCACCCCTCCACTGCCAGATCTCTACTGTGTCCCAAATCAACCCCTTTGCCCATATCAGCCCCTCCACCCCCAGATCACTCTCCACAACCACAATCAGCCCAAGAGTGATGGAGGTGCCAGGAGGGGTTCCTCTATCTGCTTCTGGGGTCCATGTAGAAAAACCCACCCCAGCACACCCAGATCCAGCCCCTGCCAGGCCCTGCAACTGAAAGGGAGGAAGAGGACAGAGCGTGACAGCAGCAATCCAGGGATGGAAAGGCCAGTTGCTGGGTGGAGGGAAGATCTGAGAGGGGGCAATCCAGGGGTGGGAAGGGCTTATCTCTGGGTGGAGGGGGGGATCCATGTGCTAAAGGGGGCATCAAGGTGATTTGAGGGGAGGAGAGGGGGCAGAGGGCATGATCCAAGGAGCATGGGGGAGGCGTCTCCCATATTCTTCCCAGATTATCCTGTGGCTAGAGAGCCAGTGAGCAAGGCAGGCATGGAGCGGAGCAGAGCTGCAGCCTCTAGTTACATCCCTGCTCTCCAGTCTTTTAGTAGCATGTCTGACTGCTCAGTGTACATCTGGGAGTTTAATAACCCCAAATGTGTGACTGATCAGTAGCACTAATTAACCTTAGATTAACATTCCTTAGAATTAGCACTTGCTAACTCTAATGTGTACTCTCATTCTTAGTCGTTGAATCCCTGTGCAGCTTTTGCATGAAAGAGATAGTGAACTACTCACCACTATGAGGGTTAAGGCACTTCTGGGCATGTCCGGAGGCAGGACTTACATCTGTCTACACTAATCATAAAGGTCAGTCTTAGCAGTATTCTGAAGCTTATACCAACTGGCGGTCTATACTCTAAACCCATTAGCTCAACCCACAGTGGCAGCTATTCATAAAATCATAGAAAATTAGGGTTGGAAGGGACCTCCAGAGTTCATCTAGTATAACTCCCTGCTCAAAGCAGAACCATCCCTAAGTAGATCGTTCCAGCCAGGGTTTTGTCAAGGCAGGCCTTAAAAATCTCCAAGGATGGGGATGGAGATTACACCACCTCGCCAGGTAACCTAGTTCAGTGCTTCACCACTCTCCTAATGAGACCCTTTGTCCTAATAGCCAGCTTAAACTTCCCTTGCTCATTGTTCTGTCGAATCTTGACCTTGGAAGCTCTATTGAAGTTTCTGGCAAGAGGATGGGCCTACCTCATTTAACCTCTTAGGCTGCTGCTTTCTGCTATGTTTTAGAACGTACCTGGATGTGCAAGCCTCCTGTCGCACAGTAACTGAATCCTAACAAGCAGTCCTTCTCCACTCTACTTCTCTCTATTCCTCATAAGTAAAAAAGCCCAGAGGGAGAAAGAAGCGGTTTTCAGAACAATTCCTCCAAGGGCTCTGCAAAAGAACCTTGGTGCTGTGCTCAAGAAACAGGAAGCATAATATGAATGGTTTTGGTGCAGGCTACAAGGTATGGTATGGAAAGGACAGGCTGTCTCAGATGCTTCAGCCTAAGGTTAAACTATGGACCTTAGGAATGTCCAGAGTTAGGCAAGAACTGAAAGAATGGCAGCTGTACACTTTGGCTTAAGTTCTATATTTCTTGGGCTTCTAAATAATACCTGGAATCAAACTTCCTTTGAACTCCAAGTGCTTTATGTTTTTTGTTTCTTTATACTCCAGTCAATTACTAAATTAGTAATACAGGTTTCTGATGGAATTACATTTAACTCTGAATACATATAAAAAGTTATTATAAGATATGCCAATGCATAATATTAAAGATTGTAAAAAGATTGTAGGTATAATATTAAAGATTTCAGAGGGGGAAAAGGTGTGATATTATTGTGCCTTGCAACTTCCTTGTGCAACTTTTTACATCTCTTAATGATCAATACCTCAAGGAAGCATCTAAATTGTTTCCAGCTGTGTTTTTCTGAGGTGTGATTAATACAACCTTTTTTTTTTTCAAGTATATTCTATAATACCAAAAATATGCGTCAGAGACCTGATAAGTTACTTCAGCAACATGCACTCATTATGGCTCAAATAATACTCAGCAATGCCAATTAGTTCTCCCTAGGTGCCATTTGGAAATAACTACATTACAATCTGGGAAGAAACATATATACAGCCACTTGGCCTGTTTGTGGGTGGCACTGGTGAGGATGGTAAAATTAGATTATGCCATAGCACTGATGTTGAAGTTCTTCTGTGGTTCTAGCCCTAAATTCTAGGGCTGATACCACTGTTTATCATCCTGATTAGTATGCTATCTTTATTTTGAATTCTTCGTTTAACTCTATGCATACCCCTTCTATTTATAATCCTTGAGGCCTGGACTGTCTTTTTGTTCTGTGCCTCTACAGCACCTAGTAAAATGGGGTTTGAGTCTCTTGGGTTCTGTAGTAATGCAAGTAATCCAAAACCTATCTGGATGCAAATTGTGAAAGCAGAATTCCAGACCACGCTAATGACTGTGGGTGAGATGTGCCCCAGCAAAGGTTTTGATGATCATGGAACCCTGGATTTCCATGAGGCTTCCTAGGAGGTGGCCCTAATCCCCATCAGCCAAGAGATCCTTTCTCCCCAATTTCCCATGTTAACTTTTTTTTTCTTTTTGAGGAAAGTCAAGTTCTTCCACTTCTGATTTTAGGATTTTAAAAGCAGTTGAGTCCTTGTCTTCACTCAAAGTCATTAGGGAGAGGGAAAGGAAGAAGGGTGTTAGAGAGACTGGGAGATGTACATCAGTCTGTAATAAGACTTAAGGTATGGCTGCATGGTACAATGCGGTGCTATACAGAGATACCTGAGGTCACTCCAATCCTGAAGCAGTATAGCTGCAATAGTGCAGTTCTCTGCATAAGCTAATATACCCTGCTGATTTTGTCCATGCTGCCAATATTCAGTTTGGGTATCTGCACAGAGAAGGGTGGTTATATGGTAGGATGGGCAAGTAAATGAGTAAAAGGTAGCCAGCTGTTAAAGTGGATTTTCCCAATTATTTGAAACTGCTATTTCAGTGCACGTGTGTGTGTGTGCATATTTGTGTAGTTTATTGAGTATTTGACTATGTCCTAAGTCAAAAGCTGTGCAAAAGGACTGCAGGAAATTTCCACTTTGACCAAGTTGTTAGGAGATGTGGTATATGTGTCTCAGTGGGAATTGCTAGAGTTCAAAATATAACTTGTAATGAATAGTTTATTTGATAAATACTGCCTTTGCCTTTGTTTCCAATAATAAATGCCCACCAACAGATTACACAATTCTTAAATTCTCTCCCCATCCTCCAAACAAACACACAGCATATGAAGATAAGAACCAAAGAGTTCATTCCTTTCTAAAAGCATAAGTATGTTCTCAAAGGTAACTCTAGATTATTTTAAAAGAATTAGGAACAGATCTGGGATAAATATGGGGCGGGGGAGGTGTTGAATGCACACACACATATGCATGTGTGCACATGCACATACATTGTCACACACACACATGCAGAAAGCATTGGGAGGAGAATCCTGTAAAAGTGGACTGTAACATAAGCCCAGTTACAAGTATATGTTGTCTGTCTTGAAGCAGAATCAAAATACAAAATGCAGTCCTGTCTTTTGACCTTGCAAAATCTTGCCATAACTATTACAACCTCTAGCTGATTTATTTTTGTAGAAATGGAATTTACAGATTACAAAAATGGTTAGTTCGAGTCATCACCATGCCTTTGAACTCTGAGACCATTTGAATTTGATCCTGACCAGACTGACCATAAACCATTCTGTTTGGATAATAGAGGAAATCAAGCAGTTTGTCTTGGGTAACCTTATAATAAACTGCAAGCCAATAGATATGAATTACTACTGAAATAGCCACACACACACACAAAATTTAAATGAAGCTTTAGGTCAACAGAAGTGAATTACTGAAACAGTATTAGCAATAGTAAGACTATTTATTTTAATTGAAAATAAAACTAAACTTCCTCTACTTCTTTCATGACATTTTATTGTATTTTAAAATATTGTTTATTTAGATGAGCATGATAAATAAGACTATATATTGCCCATTCATAATTCACTGCAATCCATACTCAGTGATCTGTGGATTAGTCACAAAACTGACAAAGTTCCAAAATATATTTATTTTGAATTTTAAAGTTTTGTTATATTTTTCATTAAATGTTTGAAGCAGATTGATTTTTTTTCAATTTTACATCAGTGTTAGAGGATATGCCTGATTATAGGCCCTCACAGTTTTCTTCTTTGTACATTACAGAAGGGAGAAGAAGCATGGAAAGCCCTCAAAATGGTATGGACAGGGTCAGCACCTCTGGGCCATGTCCAAATGAGCATGGCTGTGTGGTATGTGGCCCCTCAGACATGTCTGTGGTGCCACGCACTGCACATTCAGCTGTTCTCACGCTGCAAGTGTAGCAGCAGGGGTGAAGGGGGTTGACCCTGGGAGATCCTAAGGCTGAAAAGTCTGCAAAAAAGACAAAAAGCAGAGCTATGCATGCTGGACCACCCAAAACTGGAGCCTGGCCAGCTGGAGCCATGCTCTAGTGGCCAGCCAGGCTCCAAGTGGCAGGGCTGCCACTGGTGCAGTCCCACGAGGCCCCCAGGACCCCAAGTAAGGCTCCTGGCCTCAGCCCGGTGCTGGCCCCAGCCTCCCCTACCCCATCCAGCATAATCTGCCATACACCAGAGGGCACGTGTCATAGGCATTCCCCAGGGACAACTAGCAGTGGCACAAGGTTGTCCCCAGGGGAAATAATGTCTATACTTGTGTTGGACATTTCTCATTGTGCTACCTCATGGAAGCAATGTATCCTTCATTTTTGAAAATACTGGAAGGTGTCATGACCTGAAGAAGTCATGGTTGAAGAGCTTCTATTCAGTGCAACATTTTTCCTTTAGAAGTCAGCACAATAAACTCCTGAAAAGTACCTTGAATTAGTGCTAACCGTTACTCTATGGTTTCTGTTTTTACCCCAAATGAGGAAATCGGAGGCAGTTCCAATAAAAGACTCAGGCACCTTTAGGCTAAATGTAAAAGCCATGGTGCCTGCTTACTTTGGAGTCACATAATCTCTGCAGGCACCTTACTTTTTTATATAGAGGTTCCCAGACACTTAGAGGAGCACAAATACATATGCCCAGGACTGCCCCAGTCTTGAAAGAACAGTGGATCTTGGCACCTAACTCATGTTTAATTAAGCATTCCTCTTAAATTCCCCAACAGGGTTGAGCTGATGCCTTTTAAAGTACATCTAACACCTTACCAAAAATACTTCCACTCACAGGAGAAAGTATTAGTGCACATCTCTAATTTCTTAGGAGTTAGAGAACTTTCTCAGAAAATTGGAGAATTGCATTCTCTCTTTGCCAAAAGGAGTTCAAAACCATGTTATCCAAGAGTGCATCATCTGTCTATTAAGTTATCCTGGGTATGTGCACCTTCCAACCTTTCTGCTGAAATTCTGACATTGCAGAAAAGAACACAAAATGAATCGGGCGTGAGAAAAGAAGCAGGACTCTGTGATCCTGTATAAGGTCATTCACAGAGTGCAGGGAGCCCTGGGTTCTGGTTTCAGCTCTCAGGCCTCACCTCCCTTTTCCCAATGCACGCTCTGACTAGTAGATTAGAGGCATGGTCCCTTTTGTGATTTCTCTGCTCCAAGGAATTACATGTTCATGATCTAATCAAAGAGATTACATATGGGTCAAAAAATACCTTGTGTCTTACCGTTCAGGACTGATGCCAAAGTTTTAAAAGGTTATTATCAGAAAATTATTTATGATGAGTAAAACAAGCAGGTATTCAGCAGTAATCCAGAGTTTTCTGATATAGGAATGCATGTTCATTACAGAGAAGCTTTGGAGGCCTACAGGGAATAATTTGGTACTGAAAAAGCTCAAAGTTTAAGATAATTTATCCAATTTTAGGAACGTAAGGAAGTTTGGGTCTTCAGGATTGCTAATCCAAGAATGTTTTTTAATGATGATCTGCAAACTTTTTATTGACAACTAAACTGTTACTGACACATGTTTTTAGTGAGATATGTTTGACATCGTGTAAGTGTAACCCTTCTGCCAGGTTCTGGACAGTAGTAACTAGAATCAGGTTCAGATTTAGGGATTTAACACCAACCATCGTAATAAAGTTTGGTTGTCACTAAAAAGTCTGCAGCTGATCAGTAAAAATATTTCTTTCTTGGGGTAGCAATCCTGCTTGACTACAGCAGTGGGTTTGACTCGACTACACCATGCCTGCCCCAGTCCAGGGATCCTTACTCACCTCCACAGCTTCATACCTGCAATGATACCCTACATAATGCTGTTCCCTCCCAGCCACACAGGTCTGTCCCAACCCCACACACCCCTCCTTGTACCTTTGAGGTAGACAATTGTTGGATGCAGTGGATGACCAAAGGGAAATTGCAGCTCATGCCAGTCAGGGGAGAGGGCTGCTGGTGAGCCTCAGCGTTCTGACAAGAGCTCCCTTCAGGGTGCTGTGCTCCTGCTCAAACACCAGGTCATGCTGCTCTGCATGGTCTGTTCATCAAGCTCACAATTTCTTAGTGTTTTGTGGGTGGCTCCATTTTTAAGCACTTTATAGACAAGCCTCTTTTGCCCTTTCTTTCTATGGACTGTCTGTAAATATACGGACAGTGGGCAAACCTGGTCTTGATGTCCCAGAACACAATGAAGGCAGATCCCTCTTTGCAATATTGAAGAATATTATTTCCTTAAGGATCTGAGGGTTGATTCAAATTTCCAGTTCAATTAAAATGGAGAAACTTTTTTATATTGTAGGGACTGGTTGTTCTGCCCTGATGTAATGGGTGATTGTCATTGTGCCATCTCTCATTGTCATGACTTAGTTTGTGCTTAATAAAGGTAGGAGAAACGGGGCCTTTTAATTACAATTACAATTTTGATGACTATATTATTTAATTGGTAGTAGCGCTACATATTTGAATCTCTTGGAAACAGTGTTTATCTGGATTATATTTTAAATTCCCATCACTTTTTTAAAACATTAACCCCACTTTCACTTTTTTTTTGTTATTCAGACATTTTCATTATACAAATTAAAGGTAAAGGTGTCCTCTTTACAGCCATTGAAACCCAGTGGAGTAGTGGAGGTAGAGCTCCACTCTTTAACCTCTGAACAAGAAAGAGGTGATGTGGTCAGCACTGTGCTCTGGCTGCCTTTACCCTGAGGTAGCTCCTGGTACCCATTTGCTGTGTGGATTCAAGGGCCATGCTAGAAGTGGAAAAAATGAGTAGAAAACCTTCCACCCTCACTTGGGATCAAACCCAAGTTCTTCAACTGAGCCTTTATTATACAAGTTAGAGCTTATCAATTGAACACCGTTTATTGATGCAATGTGGCATATTTTATGATAAAACTGTATTTTGTATTTTGAAGGAACTGAACACATTTTGAGGGCCTATAATTCTGCTGAGAAAAAGAGATTATACCAGTGAATAACTGCCATACAACATAAATGTCCTATTCTAGGAGAGACGTTTTAACTTTCTCTATGTTGGCCAATGAGGCTGTAATTAAAAGTTTCTCCTGCTGCTTGTGATTGTCTCCCTAAGCTTAAAGAGTAATGGTGTTCAAAATGTACTTTCTTAGTAAGAGAACAGGCTACACTTAAAACATACTGCCATCATCTTTATGGCCACCCTAAATCTTCATGAAATATGCCTGGTTCATACTTCACAAATGGATCCTTGAATTGAGACATAATTCTTATTATCAAATATATAGGAACAAGCTAACTTTAAAAATCTGAAGATTGGGTTCATGCTGGTGGGGTAGTGTTTTCACAATGTGACCTGGTATCCTTCACACTAGGTTAATTTGCCATAAGGCACTGGCAGTGGAATCAAGCTCTTCAGCATGCTTCACTATACATTAAACCTTTTTTTATATAGTTAGACATTTATTTCCTTTCCCAAAAACTGCCCACTTGTTCTACTTTATAACTGTGCCTTGTAAAATTTACCAGCCCACAAAAACGTGCCTGCTTTTGATCATAATGATGATGACAATGAAAAATTATAAAATAATTTGTTGTATCTCATTTGTCTACTTAAGACAAGGTAGATTTTTGTAAGGCTGGGACAATTACTTTTACACAGGAAGTTAAGAAATTAGAAACCTGACACGGATTTAAGAGTGAATTCTGGTAACTCTCTGTTACTGACCACCTTCTGGATATGTTCAGTGTGTTTTTCTCATGTGTTTTTCATGCCAAGGAAATGGTGTCTTATAGAACACATCTTCCTGTTCAGTTCTGTCTTCAAAATGATTACCCAAGAACAAATGCCTACATCCAAGAGAAACCTTCTGTTAGAAATGTCAGGATATTTGTGGAAGTCATCTGTGTTGAACTATCCCAAAGCAACAAGATTCAAACAAAAGTAACCTCTCTCAATTTATAGAAAGCCTTTAACAATTTCTACCTGCTTAATTTTTATACCTCTATTCACCTCATCTGAATGTTAATGTTACTGTTTTGTCCTTTCAAAAGGTTCAACAAATAATCCAGGTTGTGAAACCAGGTCATCTATATCAAATGAGTACTGATATAATAGTCACCAGCTCTTGTCCCCCAGCAAAGTACCTTTATCATCATCATATCTGTAACTAGCTTTTTCCTATTGTCCCTAATCCAAATCCCAGTGCCCAGAATATGTTTGGTCTCCCATTCCATAACATCATTCAGGTCAGCTGAAATGGAGCCATACATTAAAAGTCTACTTATTAAACACTGAATCCAGTGAATCCTTCTCAATTTTCATAATGACTTTATATGTTCATTAAACAAGAAAGCAACCAAAATGGGGACCCTGGTCTATCAATCAGAGCTCCCTCATCGCAAGCATTAGGTACTGTACCTCAGCCTATCAAGGGAACCTACCACCAACTCTAAACAAGTTGGCTGGCCAAGCAGCTTCTAAAACCTTTACCTTATTATCAGTAGAAAATGCAAAATTTGAAATATTACACAAGATTCAAAGGGCGCTTAAAGCATGGTAGTTCATCCACCCAGTAGAAGGTGGAGAACTGAGGGAGGTGTAGTAGAGCTCTGAGAAATATAGTTAACCATGACATAGTGGCTTCTGATTTGTAAGCAGGAGTGGCCATCCCAAACAGCAGAGAAGTCCTGTAGGTTTCTGTACTTGCCTGATCAGGTACAATACTGTTTTTTATAATGCCATGATAGATATGCGGATCACATGACTGTATAGATTAGAATAGTATGTCTCTAGCTGGGAATAAATCTCCTATTTTTTGGTTTTGTTTTGCTGGATTCTGAATGCTTGAATACTTTAATTTTGCCACAGCCAGTTGGGAAGAACCTCAACCTCTGATACATCTTTGTTTTGGGGTCTTCCCCAGCTAGTGACCCATATAATTACTTCACACTCCCTGATTGGCAAAGGCAGACCATTTTACTTCTATTCTTCTTCTACTGCCTTATATTAAATATGCTTCCCTAATTGAAGCAATAGCAATGTTTTTTTGAGGTATCTGAGACCTTTTTGTTCTGAATCAAGACATTTGGGCAAGAAAAAAAAAGACTTTTGACTTCTCAGAGAGAGTTTTTAGACCTGATAGAAGGTATCCCTGTATAATGCAAATATGAAGTAGTTCTGCAATGAAAGGAACCTCTCATTCTGAAATCCATACTCAGACAAAGCTCCCCACTGACTTCACTGCCTTACTAAAATCTGACTCCAGATCTCACACTGTCCTTTCTAAGGTCTGGAGTTAGCCCTAATTTTTTGCCATTGGTGCTTGCTTCTTACTTCCATATAAAATCACTCAAGAACAGTTTCCTTCATTATAAAGTTCCATCTCTAGTGCATGTCTAATTCTTTTATCTCTAAACAAAAAATAATGAATCTACACTAGATGTTGAATTTTTGTTTTTGTTTTTTTTTAAATCTACAACTGCCCTTTGGTAAAGTATTACAACAGATAATATGCTTAATGCCTACAGTATGCTACAGTTATCTATAAAAATAATAATAATTCGCACACACACTTTTCAGTATTTCTGCAAGCAATCTAGAGGCGACAGAAACAAATTGATGGAGACAGAAATGGGAGAATCCCACCCTGTCAGAAGATGAATGAGCTGAGCTTGCATGATGTGAACCATGGCTGACAGAAGCGAGGTGGAATCAAAGAGTGAGCAACTTTTGACAACACACGCTTCACAGCTCTGACCACTGAGGATCTACATGATTATCTCCAGACAAAATAACTGTGAGTAAAAGGCTTACATACACTTAAATTAAACACAGCAGGGTTTTAGTAATCTCTGTTTGCATTTTACTTTCTGTTAAGAAGGAAATTGCTTGGACTTGGAACATTTCATTTAATGGCATTTTTAGTTACCTTTTGTACTTCGAATGCCATAGTCTAAATTCACCCCAAATTACCCAGTAAGGCATAGGAAACTTTTGTCCTTTATTTTTAATTGCAGTAGCTTCCTTACCAATTTTACAAAATTAAATGCATTTTAAAACATCTCTATATTTGAAACCTAATTATCCTAATCTCTGGATGAGGTATAGCTAACAATATAAACACCATTTATGTAATTTATTTTGTGAAGGAAAATAAATGGCATGCATCTGTACTAATGATATACATGTTTGCAGTTCCACTCTGGCTTTTGAAACAAATGCTTTAAAGAAACTATGTTGTAGCATTTGTTATACTGTCCTATTGCTTTTAGAGTGAGCACTACAGAATCTCATATTCTTTTTAAGTAACATGAGTAGCTTTTGTTTTGTGCAGGTTTTCTTTCCTCTTTTTTATTACCAGTCGTGAATGAGGAGTATGGCCTCTCACCCAGAATAAGTTGTCAATGGAAATCATGGCCAATAATCATAATGTGTAAAATAAAAAAGATATTGGGCTGAGGTCCACTAGCTGTTGACCCACTATTCAAGCTAACCCAGCAGACTAAGTTTTCACATTTTTAGACCACCTACTCCTAAGAATGTAAATGCTGTTATTGTTGGACAAACCATCATTGGCTCCCTCACGTTTGTCAATCAGTTGTTAACGTCCTGTTAGTTCCAACAATATTTTCTCCACAGAAAGAAAATTACTTCCAGTTCAAGTTCCTATTGATTTAAAAACATAATAAAAGACAGTAGAAACAAAGTAGAAAGTATAGTAGATAGTTGATGTCCGGCAGACATCCAGCCCCCTTGTCAATGGTATAGTCCAGAAATCTTTTACAAGGAGCTCAGGAAAATATCTCAGCAGCTAACCTGCAAATGGACAACTTGAAAAAGTGTTAATGAAAAAATGACGACTTAATAAATATTTTATAAAATTTCTTACTTACGTATGAGTAGATTTGATAGTAAACAGAAGTATATTCTGACTCATGGCGATCTAGTTTTGGGACATAGCAATCCTAATAATTTACAAGCTCATTCATGAATACTTGTGTGAAATAAATTTTGAGAAGTTTGGTTTGCTGTTTTCTGGGGCACCACATTATTTGTTGTATATGAGTGTTCAAATCAGCACCACCTAATTTATCTCTGCAAATATTTGTCCCTTACATTTTAACCAATTTCAAAATTCACACAAAGAACTCTCTCTTTTTTTTTTTTATTTTGTATTGTTTTTTGTCATGTGATATTCTCCTGTTTTCAAAAACTTTGTACAGACTGGATACAGTATCCATGTGATTCTAGTAAGAAATCATGTGCTACGAACAGTGACTAGTAGAAGGGATCAGTGTGTGAACAAATCTGACATTGTTTGCATAAACTATTCAGCCAATATTTAAAAATAACAGACATATTTTTAGAAATCAGGATTGGTGTGTGAACAGTTCACAAACAGGAAATGGGACTGTATTTGTGAAAGATTTTTTTTGTAATGGAGAATCAAACCAACTTCATCTTAAAATAATCAAATACAAAAATAATTCTCAGACTTTTTTTGCAGTACTTTCCAAAACAACTGGTTATCAACCGGCCTTCTTATTGAGGTTATTTTTACATCATTCTTAGAAGAGATCCAAATATATTTTTAATACAAAATATAAATATTTAACAGTTATTCATGATATTACTTGGGAAGACTGGAAGTGACTTTGGGGGAGGAGGATTTGGCAATTTTTTTCTCCCTTGCATACATATATTATTTGGTTAATGTTCAGTTCTTCCTGCATGCTTGGCTTCTTGAGTTGATTTAATTTAAATAGATCATGAAAGTGTGATTATTTGGGGAAAAAGTGAAAGTTTTTCCTGAATTAGGCAACTTGAAGGAAAATAAATAGTTCAAATCTGATTTCTGCCAACTTTGACTGTGTCCCTTTAAAGTCTGAAAAAAGAAAAGCAGAGAAAATATCAATCTCTAATGCATGTGAGACATCAATAATAATGATACTCAGAATATGACATTAAAAATAGTTTGCCTATTAGCTAGCAAGCATTTATTTATGCAGTGCTGAGAAGAACTGAATTTCAACTTATCCTCTCAGGTTTACAGACATTTAAGCACATTATTAGGAGCTGTGATTATTTGGCACACCAACACTCAGGTATCACCCAACTTCATTACTACCTGATTAATTAACCTGTTTAAAGTGTGAAAGTTGGCACCTTGTCATTAGAATCCATGGGAATAACTAATGAGAAACTATGAAATAATTTGTTCCTCAATTAAAAAACCTGAAAGAAGAGGTTTTATCTCATTATTCTTGTTTCCTGTTATCACCTATACAAAGCCAAGAAGATTTTGTAAAACTTACTGTCTAAAGAAAATAGGCTATGTAACATCTCAGGAAACACTTCACAGATCTTTAATAAAATGTGGTGTTATCCAACACCAATAGGGAAGCCAAGAAGGTTTCTGAGATAATGTATTCCGAATACATGATTGTGAATACTAGTCCTCTCATTTAATAGGGTTTATTTGTTGTTTGCTTTTAGACTGTACAAAGGTCAAAGAGTCTTACAAAAAGAGATGATTGAAGTATTAACTATGAATAAATTATCTGACAAATTTGGCCCTTGTTTTGAGTTAATGAAATATCTATGCATAGGTTTGTGGGGGTTTTTTAAACAAACTATTCATTATTTGTAATAATTTGACTAATAATTTGGGAAAAGAAATTATAGTCTGCACATTGTTTCTGAATTGGTTGTTGTATTGGTCATTCAGCGTTGATTGTGTGTGTCACATTTCTCCTTATGAAGGTGTTTCAAGTGAATATGCAGATAAAATGCTGGAGGTACAATGTGACTCTGATGGAATTTATTCATGTAAGGTGTATTTATACTGCAGTGCAGCCAGGCTAGGATGCCCTTGAGAATGTCCTGCCCACCTTTTCCCACTCTGACACTGAAGCCAGAATGTATTAATGAAGCTACTTTGGTGACATCTCCCTGAAGTTGCTCTCATGACCTTAATCTCCAAGGTGTGTACAGTCATTTACTGCAGCCAGCTACATTCATGAGGCTTACTTTATGCCATGTAAATGTAGACCAGAAGCAGGGCATGAAGCCATTCACTGCTCCCCAGAGCTGCACAGGAAAAATTGTATAAATAATTTGGGGTGGCAGGAGAGATTGGGGGGGGGGGGGGGCTAGTGGGTGGGTGTGGGGTCTCGCAGGTCCAAGGCATTTGGCAGCATTGTGGGGGAGATTGGTGGATATGTGGGAAGGGTTGTTAGGTGCATAGGGTTGAAGGGTTGCCTTGTTGGGAGGGATGTTGAGGGGCTAAAAAATAGCTTGGTCAGATTCCAGCAGTAGGAATAGTGCAGCTCTAGGACTGGGGTGAGTAGCTGGGCTTTCTTAGTCCCAGGGCTGCAATGTGAATACATAGAGGTGTTCACGAGATGGGGCTAACCATTTCTTAGATCAAATTAACGTGGTCTCTGTCTTAATTAGTGCACCTACTCAGGTGAACTAACTGAGATTGGGTGCCCATTTTTTAAGCCCTTTGGCTGCACGATTGGGCATTTTCATTGGTCTAGCCCTAGTTAGACTGATCTAAACGTAACACATGCATGTTCCCTAACAAGCTTAGGACTAGCCACAGAGGGATACTGCATATTTCTGGCTCTGCATATTTTTGGATTTGCCATATGCAAGAAGCAGCGGGTGGGTGGGGTGTTCTCGGGAGCATTCCAGCCAAACTAAGCTGCCACTGGGGTATGCAGATACCCCTAACTGCAACTTTCTATTCCTATACAATCACATTCACTTTTGATTTTTCTCTCCAGCCTAGTGAATATTTACTGTTTATATGAAGTGGAACAGCTTCAAAAGAAGAGGTGGAGTGAAACTTCACCCCAAACACACTATTATTCAATGTCTGAGCCAGCCTCCTGGAAGGTAGGAGATGTGGGCTCAACTCCTCTCGAGCCAAAGACGAAATTAAACCCATCTGTCTCATTCTGAGTGACAGTTCTAGTCACAAAGCTCCTGGGTAATAGATATGGACATCATCTTCCTCTAGCTGTGTTTTTTGATCCAAGAGGACTACTTTAAGGAAGCCTGCTTGACGAGGCCCTGCAGGTGAGATAGGTGAAGGAACATCAGGTTGTGAATCATGATGGAGCTTAGTATGAGATACACAACAAACTGCTCAGCATTGTGAAGACTGAGATACTTCAGGGCATGCTCAGAAAACCTTCATGGTAAAAAGTTAAGGCACTTCAGAGGCTGAAAGATCCCCTAATTTTGAGAATCTAGATTTTGGATGTGTCAGTTAGGAGCTTGTCACTTGTGTCCCTCTGTTGATGTAGCCAAAGACATTTATATGAGAACATGAAAAGACAATTTCAAAGAGGTTAAGTTTTAGTTTTTTGGGAGAGCAAGGAGACAGGGACTGGGACAAAATGGGAGAAGAGAAGGTAAGTGCAGATGATGTTGTAAAGCTTGAACTGGATGTGCGAGGTGAGCAAGAGCCAGCAAAGTATTCACAATGTTGGAGTTAAAAGGGCAGAAAAGGAAGCTCTTTACCACAGGTTTTAATGTTGTGGAGGGAATCAGACAGGCATCAAACGAGATGAACAAGGAGGTCATACTAAACAGGTTAGGTAGGGTGTGGTGGCACCCTAGGGACTATGTGATTCAGAAATGCATTGTTTTCCTAGCCAACAGCCTATGTCATGAAATGCTATGCATGTGATGCATCTGACAAAGTAGACTGGTACCTACAAAAGCCTACGTATGAGTTTGTCTCCAGGGTGCCAAACTGCTCTGCCTTCTCCCTAACTTCAGTTTAACAGGCCTAACTCCTCCCTCTGACAGAGATTGAAAATAATAGCGTCCTGAACGAGAGGATTAGCTGTAATGATAGGACAGAATGAACATATTTTAGAGATGTTGAGGAGGAAGAATAAAGAAGATTAGGACGTGTCTTTGATCAGAAGGTAAAGGAGAAGGAGGAGTCACAGATAATCCCAGATTATGGGTTTGAGGGATATATTAATTTCTCTAGATAATACTCAATTTAATAATATATCTTAGGTACAGTTACAAATCATTTTTGATCTGGCTTTATACATGTGGAGACCAGCCAGAATTTATTTTTTATAAAATGAAACTAAACTAATAACTATCTGGGGTCAGAGAGAGGTCTACGTCTACTCCCTCCCCCTCGCACCACCCCTTCTCTACAATTACTGGGTGCTTCATTAACAAGGTTTTCACTCTCCCATGAAACCTGGAGTGTAGGAGACTGGGGAAAGCTTGATACCAGACTGGATGAACCATTGGTTGGCTCTGGCCTGACAATTCTTATCTCCTTGCTTGTACAGCTCAGCATCTCCATAGGAAGCCAGGCAGTCTGTAAAAGCAGAAACAGAAGGCAAAGGACAGTAGAAAATGTAGATCTCTAATATTAGGTTCTAAAACCAGAAGGTACTATCCAGTTTTCAGTAATCATTAGAAGGAAATGAAGAAGAGGAAATAAGGGTGATGAAAACTTGCCTACATCTTCATATTTTTTTTACTGTTGTGAGGGTAGCCAGAGTGACAGGTGACACATGACTTCCCCAATTCAGTTTCTTAAAAAATACTCATTAGTGTGAGTTGCATTTGTGTGTTGATGTCATGGTTTATAGCAAAGAACAGGGAAGTTAACCTGATATAACACAAAGCCCTCTGCTTCTATAGATACTGAGGTAGAAATCTGTGGGGATGAAGAGATCAGATTACATAGATGAAATGGTATGCTATGGTTTTAGACATCAGTTAGGAAGATGTTGAATTATTAGATGTTAGAAAGGATGAAAGGACACTTTTCTCTTAAACTTTAAAAAAAATAAAGATGGGATTTTGGACTAAACAAATGTGTTTTTGAAATGTATTTGTTTTGTATTTACAGTTTTTGTTTTTCCATTGGAAACTGAACACCTGGTAATAAAAACTTTTTTTTTCCCCTGCGAACTGATTTTAATTAGGCTATGTCTTACAGTACTTGTAGTACTTCCTAGATGTAACATGGCAGTGGCCATGGACCACCTGCTTGCATTTGGAGTGTGGGGGAGGGAAAAGAGAGTACGTGTATAAGGCTTTCAAGCTACAGTCCCTTTGAGACTATGTGGCTGTGTCTGCGTGAGATGCTCACTGTGCAGTAGCTTGTTACTACTGTGCAGTAACATTGCGGAGCATGAACCATGACGTGACACTACTGCGCAATAGTACTGAGCTACTGTGCAGTAATAACAAGCTACTGTGCAGTCAGTGTCACCCAGAAGCCATGTGGGGATGCTACTGCATACTAATGCTGGTTACTGTGGAGCCATTTAGTACAAATAAACCAGTACTAAATGACTGCACAGTAACAACTGCACAATTAGCCTCTCATGTAGACATAGCCTGTATCTCACAATGTTGGCCCTCAGATTACTTGCATTGTTAGAGATGTTGTGCCAGTTAGCTATTGGTATAAATTAACATAGTTCATGAAATGTCTGAGGAGCTAATGATCTGCATTGCTATGTCTACCATCCATTAAAAGAAATGACCTCAAAACATTTTTCTTCCATAAGCATGATGCATAGCTACTAGAAGTGATAACAACCTCTTCTCTCCATGTTTTAATGATATAAAAGGCATTGTTCTGGGGGGGAGAAATCTACTTTGGAGACCCCAGGACAAAGAAGTCAGAAATCATGGGCAGGCAATGAAAACATTTGCAAAATGGTAGCTTCTCTAAATTGTACCTTGAGCCAAACCATTCCCTGAAGGATAAGATTGATACCAGAAAGGTAGGATAAAATCACCATTGCCCATCTTGTCCCCATGCTACACACTCATACCCTCAGCTCCTTCAGTTGTGGGACTAACTCTATCTAGTCTAAGCTGTATGAAGTTGTTACTGAAAATCAATTTTAGAAGATCTTCTTTATTATATTTATTATTAATGTTCAATTAATACTTTAACTTGCCTTTTATTATGCAGAGCAATTTGTTGACAGTATTAGCCAGATCATTTGATTGCTATAAAGCTTTGTTTTGTGGCCTTGCTAATACTACTTTTTCTAGTCTGTAAATTATACAAAACTTTCTAGACCATTTATAACTCTAAGTCAAGTAAGAAAATGATCTATTCAATTGATAGGATCTGCTTCTTCATTTGTAAATGTCTACAAGACTAAGATTTTTTTCCTCAGCTGTATGAAATTGCAAATATCTTATACATTTGCAGTTAATAGAACAGCCCACTACTTATATCACTACATAAACACTTTTATCCTGGATATACTGAATATATGGGTATCGGATTAACATGGGGAATAAACTATTTTCTTTGTTAGGTCCTATCTTCTGGAATCTGCTGATTGAAGGTGTTAGACCCTGAATCTGTTCTGAGTTTTATCAGAAGGCTTCTTTAGAAGATTTTAAAAATTTGGCTGTAGTGCATTTTATTGGTTTTCAGGTACTTGATGTAGGTCTTTTTTATTAAGATGAATGTAAAGTGCTTTGGGATCTGTCTATATGAAAGATGCTATGAAATGCATGTTCTTCTTGTATTCCGGAAGCTAAAACTATCAACTGATACCAGATGACATCAAAAGGCTTCTTTAGATATCTATATGAAAACAATAAAAAGAAGTATCCATTTGAATGCGTAAGGGCAGAATACTGTGAAGTTACAAGTGTGGGAAAGATGTTAAGCATTTAGAAAAGGGAAACAGTCCAGGAAGCTACAAATTTATAAGCTCCACACAGTTACTTATAAATAGCAAATGATGAGCTAGGTTCTTAATGAAACTACAGGCGGAGGAGCTTTGTGTATATATTACAGAAAAATCATTAGAATAGATTTACAAGGAAGGATCCATTCTAATCTACCTTTCAGAAGACCCTGATTCAGGGAATCTCCTGGCTCCCTATCTTCAGCCTGATGTGATTGTGCTCTTCTTTGTGGCTATGGGGAAAAATCTTCACCTGGTATTAGTTCTTTGAAATTAATGTAGGCAAGAGTTATGTGCTGGCCATTTGCCACAGGAATGACTTACAGGAGATCGTTCAAAGACACGCACTAATGCTTCTAGTTGCACAAGCACTATAATTTGTCTGCATTCCAGAAGGGATGGGCGAATGCATTACCTTTTCTGACTACCTTGGTCTTGCCTGAAAGGCTAGGTACTAAGAGAACCCGACATCTCAGGAGAATACAAATTTCCATAGTAGAAAAAATACAGCAACCAAATGTGAATAAGAAATCTTCTCAGAGCAAAGGAAAGCTGTCTCAGCAGCACCACTTTTAAAATGGATAAAAGCCCTTCTCACAACTGAAGACAAATCAGTGGCACCAGCTTTAACAAAGAAAGAAACCTTACTTAGGGCTAAGAGACAGCAGGAGTGGTAGGAGTACCAGCTGGAACAGAGATGCACATCAAAGAAATTAAAGCCCTATGGCTTGAAGAAATTACATGGATACTATAAACTAATAATTTTAAATATTAAAAAATCCTTTTCAGGCTAAAGAAAAGATATTCGTTTTAAGCAGTCAGCCCAAGGTTAGTAAGCACTGAGTGAACACAGTCCCTTAGAATTTACCCTTTACCTTGACACCTCCTAGGAAACAGCGTTGTTTAATGCCTACTGGTTAGACACACAGCTTGCTATAATTTTCTTCCCTGTACAAAAATTAGCTTGGGTTAAAATCAGTTTGTTAGTCCTGGTTTCACCTACAGTAAAGATGCACAAAATGTTCTGTTTTAAAACAAGGAGGCATGCACGGTCTGGGCTTCATTCTACGTGTATGCAATAGCTTGCTTTTCAGCATGACTCTAGCTTGCCCTAAATGTTAGGATTTATAGAGTTAAATTTAAGGTCTAATATTCTTTACTAGCAAAATGTATCTCATTTGCTACCAGGGCATGGAGTATACGTTTTGTCAACATGGTAATTCAAGGAGAAAGTCAGGCTTCCTTTGTTATCAGATTTACAATGGTTCCTTAAAAAGACAGCTTGTGTGTACCTCCTGCCTCACTAGAATACTTGCTTGCTTGGTTCCTAACAATGGCTCATTAAATTCAGTCAAACTAGTATGAAACTTACCTTCAAACAGTTTCACTTGCTGAACCCCATTCTCAAAGGATTTTCTAATCTGCAATTTTTATTTTAGACTTTGACCAGGAAATTGGAGAGAAAATAGCACCATAGTACTTTCTGGAAAAAAACAAAACAAAAAAACTTGATGATACCATTTCAGAAAGGGAATAGATTTATGTCACTTGTATTTTGAAGACAATCACATTCATAATATTTATTTATAAAGCGGAAGCATTCACCATTGCATTTGGAAGTAATTAAACTGTATCTTGAAAGACCATCCTATAGATACCCGTAAACTTTCATTTTTGCCATCACAGGGAAGTCCAGTACTCTGTAGATGTGAACAGGGAAGAAGTTCAAATTGTACATAGCTCATTACTGGCAATTGTAATGCATTTAAACCCATGTTGATACTTAATTTCCCCTCTTAACTCCCCACTCCTAAGAAGCTCAAACTTAGCTGGAGTTAGCAGAAGAACAACTATTTTACTATTCTTGTTTGAATCAAGATAATTATTATTACAAAACTATCATGTATTATTTTTATAACTTTCATCTTTGTTTCCTCCTCCCTACCAATTTTATATAATATCTTGTCCATCTTTAAATACCCCCAACAATGCTATTTTTGCAATGTAAAATTTTTGTGGAAGCCTGGACTTACGTTCAGCTTGTGCCTGAACTGTTCTGATTTTATAAGTAAAATGAGCTTTTGTTATAACTATAGCTGCTAGAGCTTTTTTTGGGGGGGGGGAGTAGAGAATATTTCAAGAAGATCTGGACACCCTATATGATTATGAACTTGTAAATGATGAGATATCTAAAAAAGACCTCTTAATTACATATTAACAATAAGACTGCATATAGGACATTGTCTCCTACATTAGCTTTTGTTTACAGTCTGACTTTGGGATCTGTGTGCAAAGCTAAATATGTAAATGTCACTGCACAGCTAAATATTCCCAAGTAACCCTAATGGCTGTAGCTGTCCTGCCACTGGGAAGAGTTTGCCACTGCTTTCAAGTTAGCAGTCATGTGAACAGCACATCACTGTACTAATATAAGGTTTATATCCCATGGGTAGCTCAGACCACACGTGTAGTATAGCAAAAGTGCCATCTGGAAGTAATTCCCTGTTATTACTTCTTATCAGGACTGCTGAGGGTTTTTTATTTATCAAGTATAAATGAATCATAGGGCAAACTGATGTATGCTCATTAAACTATGAAAACTTATTAGACTATCCTTTTACTGCTCAAAATAGAAGTCTAATAGAGGTAGGCTAGATCATGCTAACCTACAGCATGAGTGTGACATGCAAAAGAAGAAATAGAGTGAAATCTGTCTGAGTTATGTCAGGAAATTACATATTCTTCTTAAAGTAAAATAAACACTTGACAAAGCTGTTAATCATCCCTAGTGGAAGGGATTTACAGATTCAATATTAAGATGATGAGCTTCCCACTGGTCCTAGAAGCACTATAGTCAAATGAATCAATTTTCCTCTGAAATCATTTAGATAAAAATAACATTCACAATGAAGAATATGAATGGCTTGAATGCTAAAATGTCACTTTAAAAATGCATTGTCCCTCCAGTTGCCTCTTGTTAGTCTTCAGTTACTTCGGCCTCTTGAAGGCTCAGATCAAGTGTGGTATTTTAAACGAAAAAAATTGACTCAGTGTCTTATATGTAAATGTGTGTGTCTGTAAGGTACTGCACAGTCACACATGTTTGTAGATCTACAGAAACATTGTGTGTTACATACACAAACTGAATAGCTGCTTTTGTGTCAGAATATACATATGCAAATCTAGTTTTGTTTTTGTGCACGCACAAATATATTATATCGAACTATACTAGAAGGCTTGTGCAAAAAAATAAACATTTGCACATCAAAGAGTGGAAGAATAAAGTATACATATTTATCTTGATTAAGGTGATTCCATAAAAGCACTTCACAATAAGATTTTTTTCAGTAATTTAAAATAAGCTTTTGTTGAGAAGATACTTGAAAATTTACCTGCAGTTAAATTGTATCTGGGGACTCCAATAAAAACAAACAATTTTTAGAAGTTACCCATTCAAAGAGAGAGAATGAGAGAGAGAGAGAGAAGGAACAAGCCAGAGAGATTATAGAATTTAATGATTAAGAATGTGTGCAGTGCAGTATAAGTACATTTGTTTCCTTGGAAACAAACTAGTACTGTTGCACTGAAGAAATTTGTAAGCATTAAAAAATTCTGTAATCAGGCCCCAGGAGAACATATTAAATTTTTTAAAAGGGATAAATATTTGACATTCCTGGCCATTTTCTGACTGTACTTGTTGATGAGGCCTGCTGTCAATGGGTGGTGTTTCTAATGCTCAAGAAATTGATATGATACGTGAACCTGTACTGCCAAGAACACACTTCTAAATCACTAATCCATGTGGCAGGATCAACAGCTCTGGCATCACACACACAGATTTAGATCACTTAAGTACCAAATAGATGGCAAATGCAGCTAAATGCTAATAAAGGTAGGCTAATAAGCTTGCAATAAAGATTCCAAGGAAGGAATATTAAGAAAAAGCTCTAAAGGCTTAGCCCAGTTTGTAGTTGCTTGCAGAGAGCAGCAGGCTAGGTCAGAAGATAGGGTAAATGTGCTGCTGTGTATCATGCAGAAATTCTAGTTCTTCAATTCAGCTGATTCAGATAAGGCAACACAGCCACATTTTCTGAACCTATATCCACTTTCAGACCCAAACTCAAACCAAATCTTTCTTAATACCCTCAAATGTTTGAATGCTTTTTCACTTCAGCTTTTCTGGCAAGAAGCAGAACCAGAAGTGTTAAAATATCAAAACAAAAGCTAAATTTCCCTCTGTAAGCAAAAGCACAAATATGAGGAACCTAAAAAAAAAAAAATTGTTCTCGTGAGATTTCCTGTCCATTTTTGCAGCATGGTTAATTTGGATGAGTATCTTAATTTTGGGAGGGCCTTATCCAACAGAACTCTCTTCTAGTCCCCTACTACCTCTTCAAGCTAAGGTACTATGCATTGTATTGTTGATCACCCTCTGCTACGTAGTGCTAGCATGCCTTTTGCTTGTATTGCTTCATGAGTAACTCCAAATAAATATAGCCATAGTAATAGCTCCACAGTACAAGTATTGACATCCTGGATGGTAATGAAATGGTGGTAACATCTTACCAGAAAGGAGAAATTGCACAGAGTATGCAGAAATATGCAGAGCTAAAACTATGAGACTACAGTGGTTCATGAGAGATCATTCCCATCACAAAAGAGATTGTGAGAGGTTTTATATGAGGCTTAATAGTTGTGAGAAAATTTTCAAAAATTGCCACAAAGATCTAAACAATGGAAAAGCTCAGAAGCATGAAAAATTATATAGGAAGTGAGGGTGGTAAAAGTGGTGTTAGGCACAAGTGTTTTACATGAATGAAAGCCAGGTCTTGAAATTAGTTTCCAAGAACAGTCATGAAAGTGCAAGATGGTTTTCACAGCTAAAGACAGACTTACAAGGGTGCATCTACACGTGCCAATTGAAAGTGCTTTAGCCCAATTTAAGGCACATTAAGGACATACATCTCCATGTGCACAGCCTTAATGCACCTTAAAAATGGTGATTTTTAGGCTATTTTTCCCTAAATTTGACACCTGCAAAAGCTTTAGGCACATATCGCTAAAGTGCTTTAACACACATGTAGATGTGCCAATGCGCGTTAACATCGTATATGTTGATTGCCTTGGGAGTAACTTTAGTTCCAAGTCAGTCTGCACACTGCATTAATGCACCTTAGCACATGCACATGTAGATGTGCACCTCAAGCACCTTAATGAGCATTAAGTTTAGACGTGAGTAAAAGCATGTGTAGACAAACCCTAAAAGTATGTTACTGGAAAGGAAAGAGAAAGTGCTTTTGTCCTTCCCTTCTTTGAGATATCCTTTAATCTCATAACTACAAGCCAATACAACTAAACTGGCCATGAATTTGCCTGTATCACTTCAAGCATCCTAAATTGATTTATTTTTCCCCAATTAAGGCTTAATATTGTATCAGTGAAGTCAGTGAGGGTTTTGCAGTACATTTCAATGGCAGCTCAATTAAGTTAACAGGGAGCAAGTAACTGGCCATATGTAGCTGGAAATGAAGATTCTGGGCAGCAAGTAGCATCACTGCAAAACCTACATATGAATTCCATTCATACGCTTGGCTCCTTGGTAGTTGTCTGACATATTGAGGCAAGCGGGCCTCTTTAAAAAATGTAGTGATATTTTGGAAAGCCTGGTTCAAGTGATTCCATGTAACTGGGCTAAATTCTACAAAATCTGTGAAGGTTTATTGTACTGATATATTGGTACTTTATAAAGTTTATAATAAATGGGCCAAAAATTGTGATCAAAATGACACACTCCAATTACACAAAGCTACGAAATTGAAATAATTTTCTAGAAATATTGCAATCAGTAAAAGTGTTTTTTTATTTTGCTCTTAGAAATAAGAGATAGCATGTGGTAGAAAACTTATACACAGTAGGTACATCTACATGAGCCATCAAGGTAACATGATAAACTGCAGCTCAGTTTTCCTGGGTGCAGCATCTGCACGTGAGCCCAGGGCTAGAGCAGTCTGAGCCAAGGTGGACCTGTCCCAGGCTGGCAGGAGGCCCAAGGGAGGTCAGCCCTGGGCTCTGGATGGCAGGGTCAGATGGCAGATGGGCTGGCTGGGGCACTAGGGTGCTAAAGTGCATGACCAGGAAGCAGGCAGCCCCCATAATTTAGCAGCCTCATGCCCCAGCCAGCCTCCGTCACTATTTACATGTGCATTACACCACATGTAAGTACTCTGCCATAAGATAGTAGTGGCTCTGACAATACTATCTTATGGCAGAGTTAATTAATTTACTATACCCTAATGCCAGCACACGTGTAGATGGTGACACTTTACTATGGAGCTAATTAGTCAACTACTCAGTAAAGGGCACATGTAAATGGACCCACTTGTTAGAAAACTAACTGCTGTCCTATTCTCTTCCTGAATGCATGCTGCTGCCAGTGTGCAATTGGAAATTTCTCAAATTCTCAAATTTCTTGGTGCTCTGAATCAAGCACAGCCAAAATAGGTAATAATGTGATGGATTTGGCTTGGCTTTGATAGTCTACTTTCAGGCCCTCATACAGCTACATGAAGAGAAAAAAATAATCTATGAACAATGAACAGCTTTTCCTGTAGTTACTAACATAAACTTCTTTCACTTCATAGGAATATGTAAACCATGCCTTGAATACACTGAAATGAGTTTGTAGTGTCAGTTTTCGATCATCTGTAACAAACCTGAACAAACTGAGACAGAAAATACTCACTTTTCTGTCCCCTATGAAAACACATGCTCTCTGAACCAGTTAGCCTATAAGGATACATGCAGACCTTAAATTTAGATTGACCTAACCAGGGTTAGGTGGATCTAAATGCTCAATCATGCAGGCATTCAGCAGGTTTAATTCAGCCAAAAACTAGTGTGCCCAATCTAAGTTATTTCACCTCAGGAGGTGCATTAACTTAGATCAAGAAAGGGTTAACCCAGTCTCCTAAACACCTGCACCTCTTTCACAGTATAGCATTAGAGCTGGGAAAGCCCAGCTGCTCACCCCAGCCCTGGGGCTGTGATAATCCCATCCCTTCCCCACCACAGACTGGGCTATTTTTAGCCTTCAAGTTCCCCACAACTGGGAACCCCTCCCAGGGACCCATCAACTCCCCATGATACCGTGAGACCCTTCCTCCACCTTGAGTTACTTACTTTGGGCTCCCTGCACATCTCCCAAGAGCAGCAAATGGCTGTATATGCTGCTTTTAGCAATGATGAACTGTGGCATGTGTTTAAAGTAAGCCACCTAGACCTAAACTGGGTGTGGTGAGCATTTGTTCATACCCTAAGATGCTATCCTGCTCTGACAGCTGCCTAACTTCAGACTAACATGGCTAACTATCTGTCTCTCTGGGTACATCTACATGTGCAACGAGGGCAAAGCAATAAACTCCAGAGCATGTTGAATGAGAGTTAATTGCTTCTGGGAGCAGTGTCTATATGTGCACCAGGGACGGCAGCAACTTGAGCCAATGCAGTGCAGCCTTTGGCTGGTAGGGTATATGAGGGGTCAGCCCAGGGCTCCCAGTGGTGGAGAAGCTGGCAAAAGCTGGGAGTCTGTCCCCCAGCTGGCTGGACTGACCAGGCACAATTTGTGCCCGTGACCAGCATCAGGTCTATCTGCTTAAACCAAAGCTAGAGGAACAGGTAAAATTTCATCCCTCATTACATGCTAAGTGGGAACATCCACATATGTACCTGACTGCACAGTTGTTACTGTGCAGTCATTTAGTATTAATGACTATGCAGTAACCACCATTACTGCATGGTAGTGTCAGCGTCACGGTTCATGCCCAATGTACTGTCTCATGTAGACATGCTCAGAATGTAGCCTCCTTTCCCTCAAGCAACAAAATCCCCTGCACTATATGCTACTTTATACTATATGCTGCTAATACTACTTTATTGGCTTTCACTTTTATTTGTTTTTATCAAACAGATAAAACTGTTAAGACAAACTCATGGCTGCCCCTCCCAGGCATGAAATTCCCACTGAAATCAAGCTGTGCTGCATGTGGCTAAAGGGATTTACAGGCAGTCCTTAGACTTACGACACAACTGGTTCCTGAAAACTGCGTCTTAAGTGGAAATGCTGTAACTTGCAACTGATTTTCTCATAAGAAACAATGTTATAAATGTTATAAATTGGTTCCTGAATCAAGGCCCAACACCCTATTTTCACCAAAAATACCCCAGAATTTTGTACTCAATCAATTATAGATAAGCAATACAGTTACATTAATGTATTTATATTGTAAATAGAAATTATATTGATTTGGAAGGATTTCTTTGAGGTGACTTTGCTGGACTTTTTGAAGGGCTCTTGGTTGGACTTTTTGCAAGGTTCTTGGCTGAAGTCTTCTCAGGAGCCTCCAGGTTTTTCTGGAGTCTTGTCTTCTTTCTTAAAGAAAGTGTCCAAGGAAGTTTGGACAAAAGTTCTCTAGGGAGATGGGCCACACAGAGAACTTGTTCACTGGCATGGCGTTGCATCCGATCAAGGGGTGTAAAGTCGAAACAAACGTCATAAAGTTGAAACAGGGTGTCAATTTATAAATGTAAGTGCAAAACATTGTAACTCGAAACATGGTAAATTGACTGCCTGTATAGCACTTCTTATGACTTTATTTGGTTCACTACTTCTCATTTCATTTCTTCCCTTGAATCCTTTTCTTCCCTGGTACTTATCCTTTATATGTTTTTTTTTTTTTTTTACTAGGTTCCTCACTCTCTTCTCTTTAGGGTACATTCAAGACTGGAATCTCTGTGTACTCTGCATATCTATGGGAAAACTTCAACTCAGCCAGCTCTAGGGAGATGTTTTCCTGTAGATCTCTGCAGGGACCCATGGGTATTTCTCCTTTGATATTTTTTTTAACAAATCTAAATGTCTGAATGTGTGTCTTGGAACGTTTATTGTGACATGACCATGTGGTAACAATATATCTAAGCCCAGATTTAAAATATTTAAAAAAACCATGAAAAATGGGCTGTTCATGATGCTAAAGAAGGACAAGTCAATTTGCTGATTGTGTGGGTAATTTCCTGAAATCAGAGATCATCTTGTAACAAATCTATGTTCTGCAGAGAACACACACAAGCAAAACAATTCTCTCGTTCTCTCTCTCACACACATGCGTGCACACACATAAACATGTGTGCACACACTGTGTCTCTTCTGTTCTGGCAATCACATTTTTTTTGGATCACAAAAAAGCAGACAGTGAATTAGAAAAAGAACAAAAACCTGCTCCACCACCTATGAAAAACAATGGAAAGACTCCTATTGACATGAACTTCAGGGAACATTAGTTCTGGCCCCAACAGCACAAAGGGTGCATCTACAAGTGCAAATGCTCCAGATTGGGTTTACTTTCCAGTAATTTAGTTCAGAATAAACCCATGTGGGGCAGACATCTACACATGCAGGGAGCGGGAGCAGATCTGCTGCTCATGGCAGCAGTCTGCTCCCACCCCCACTGACCCTGTGTTAGCCTCCTGTATCAGCCAGGATGAGCTCTAAGTTCCCCCTGAGTGCTCACACAGGGCAAAGAGACAGCTGTCTCCTGGTGCCAGAGCCTGGGCAGGGACAATGTCCCCATGCTCCAACAGCAGGCAGCTTTCAGCTCTCACTCTGCAATCATGACAGTGGAGCCAAGGCTAGGAGATTTTTCTGTCCCAGCCTCAGCTCCATGACCTCAGAGCCAAGGCTGGGAAATTCTTACCTCCCAGCCTCAGCTCTGTGACTGCAGAGCCAAAGCTGGAAGATTTTTATAGATAAGAATCTCCCAGCTTCAGCCATACTGCACAGTAAATACTCCTGAGTAAATTTTCTACTTGTATTTACAGGTAGCAAAAGTAAATTTACTCAGAATTAGAGCAAATTACTGCACAGTAAGCATCTGCACATATAGACAGTGCAATTTACTGAGTGTATCTATTCGTGCATTTGATCTGAGATCGCTTTACTTGCAAATAAATTACTTGAGAGTAAACACTTTTGGGCATGTATCTACACATGCAGGAACTAGGGAGAAGATTTTCTGCTCTTAGCAGCAAACTTCCTGCAGCCCTGCAATAGGCCACTGTCACCACTGGGTGGGGGGGAGCTTCAGTCTCCGGCTGTAGCTGCTAGCATCCGGCAGCTCTCTTGAAAATCCAGCTTCACTCTCTGCTCCCTAGCCAGCTACTGCCCTGGTCAAGAGCAGCACGCACAGTGCAGCCCTCTCCCCACCAACTCCACCTTCCTGCATCATGGCTACTCCAGGCTCTGTCCTTGAAAGTGATGACCAGTGCCACAGGCCCCTCATGGCCCACTGTGCTGATCACTGTCTGGCCCCTCCTGGATCCCCCAAATGCCATGGCCACTTGCCCAGCCACAGTATGCTGTCCCAGGGCTACTGCCACCACACACATGCCACCTGGAACCTGTTCAGTTGGCTGGACTCCAGCAGGGATTCTGACAGGCTCCTGGACACCATCGCTGGGGCCATCCTCAACCTTCTGGGCCTCCATCCCTGCTGCCTCTGGACCCAGTGGTCCAGCCAGGACTGGTGGCTGTACATCGTCCAGCAGACCTTGGATGCTGAGCAGTGGCTGGAGGTGTTCCAGATGACCTGAGCCACCTCCCAGGACTGCCTGAAGCAGCTCTAACCACACCTGCTGCTTCCCCTCCCCACTGACACATGGCTGGCCCTTGTCCTGCTCAAGCTGGCCAGACCCACCATTCTCCACTATGTGGGCCATTTCATTGGTGTGGGCAAGGCCACCACTAGGAAAGGCTGTCCTAGAGGTGTATGGGGCTCTCCAGGATGTGCTGGGGCACATGGTGCTCTAAATGCATGAGCCCCTGGAAGTGGTGGTGGGGTTCTGTGCCCTGGGATTCCCCCAGTGCATTGAGAACCTGGACAGAACCCACATCCCTGTCATCTCACCATCCCATGGCAACCAACCCTACTATAGCCGAGTGGGTTTTCACTCCATGGTGCTCCAGACTGTCATAGACCACTGAGGTGCTTTCATGCATGTGAGTGCCAGCTGGGCAGGCAGTGCCCACAATGCCCACATCTTTTGAAACTCCACCTTGCTGGGCCTGGAGCATGGACACTTCACACCGGGGGGGCCAAATCTACAGATGAGTGCCATGATGGCCCCACTCTTCCTCATCAGGGACACCACTGAGACACTTCTGCCCTAGCTCATGTGGCCCTACATTAGCCAGCTGAACCTCTACCAGGCCCACTTTAACCACTGCCTGGGCTGGACTGACACCCTGGTGAAGTGAGCCTTCAGCTATCTGAAGGGACACTTGTACACCTTTACTATGCCAAGGACAACATCTCCCAGGTCATTGTCACAGCCTGCATGCTGCATAATATCTGCATAACCAAAAGGTGCTGTTCTATGAGGTGTGGGTTGACAAAGCATGGTAGGCAGAGGCCTCCTGGCAGCAGGAACTTCAACTGTAGTGGCAGTGACATTGGTAGTTTCCCCCCACATCCAGCCAAGGCCCTAGGTGACTGTGCACCCACCACAAGGGGCCAGGGAACTGGGTATGAGAGGCCCTGGCCAACCCCTTCCTCCTGCACTCCCCACTGTAGCTCACTTGGACCACTGTCCACAGCCCCCGCAACCTACTCCCAGCACCACTCTGACTGGAGACGCATCTCATGTGTCCCTCCACCACCCATCCTACCCATGAACAATAAAACACCCTCTGCCATGTACAAACTATTTAAAAAGTGCTTTGTGTGCTGTCCCAGGGTGAGGGGATGTGTGGTGGGGGCACCTATGGGGCAGAGCCTAGGTGTCTAGGTGGCAGAGCCTGGGGACAGGTGGCCAGCATTCTGGCCTATGACTGTTTCCCCATGGTTGTAGACACCGTGGTAAGCCTGTCAAGTGAGGGGATCACCGAGGGGCAATGGCAGTTCATGGTCTCTTGGCATGGGCAGCTCTTCCTCCAGGGTTGGGTGTGCATGGGTGCCCATGGACCATGGTAACTGGGCCAGGCAGCTGCCGGCCAAGCCTCCCATCCCTGCTCACTTCCCTGGGGCTGCAGAGCTGGTGAAGCAGGTGTTGGCCTGGGCTCCTTCAGCTGTTGGTGGAGACTGCAGCCGGGAAACTCAGGCTGGCCTCCTAGTGGCAGGGATGATCTGGTAGCAAATTTGCTCCCAGGTCATGACTACATGTGTATATCTGTGCAGTACCTAATCACAGGTAGATTTGCTATCTGCATTTGCAGGTAATAACATTATTTTTTCATGTGTACATTATATGAGCAGTCCAAAATGCAGTCAAATTTAATTGATATTCTCAAGTATACAAACTAAGCTTAGAGATCATGTCTCTGAGTTCAATTTATTTGGATTTTAAATATGAGACATATATAATAGTTTGAAGGAACTTTGAACTCCTCCTAAGATATATTTTAAAACTTGTTGGGTTTCAAACATTTTTGAAGTCTGTTAAAAACATTTGCTGAAATTGATGCCCCTGGAGTGAATATTTACTGCAAATGTTATGCGAATTAAAAGACATGGTACCAATCTGTCTCTGATTTTATTATAACATACATGTCAGCTCTTAAACTAGTTTGTGTTTCCTTGCAGCATAAGAAGTTGGAGGTTTGGGGCAAAAAGGATGTTCACCTATTAAATCACAAGTTTGGATTGCATTACCACCCCTATCCTTCTCCCCCTCCCCACATACCCCAGGGAAAATCATTCACAGAGGAAAAGTAAGGTTGGATAGCAAATAAATTAGATTTAGGCTTATGATAATAGAAAGAGCTGTAATCAGAAGACATGTTTTATTATTACAGGTGGTGATAATGTTGAAAAAAGTGTGGGAGAATGCCCTAGGCTTTTTTTAAGTCCAATAGAACAATAAGGTACCAATATAGTTGTTTTAGTGTCTTTTCTTATTAAGAAACATGTATTTACTATTCATGATTAGAGACAATTTATTCAGTTTTTAAAATACACCTAATACTTATCAATTAATGACTACACTTACCTACAATCATTCCTTTGTCCACTGGTACTCCCTGTGGTGACTCCCTGATGACTTTTAGGGCCTGATTCCAAGTCCACTGAACACATGGAATACTTCCCATTGATTTCCAAGGGCTTATGGATTGGGCCCTTAATAGTTGAAAAACAGTTTAGAAGAAGAATGTCTGTCTGATTTAAGTTGTTGCTTTTTTGGAACATGCAGGCAATCCTAAGATCATGATTCCCTGCATGGCTGGCTGAAGTATTAACATCATGGTATGTAGAAAAGACAACGCTCTTTTACAACATACGTCTTGCAGGTTTATTTATGTTCCAGTGTTTGTACATGTAAGTAATCTACCAGCATCCGGTGCTCTGCAAATTGCAAATATACATGTTGCATAAGGAAAAACTGCATGATGTGGCTGTTAGTGACAGCACATTTTGAAGGGAGAGGTGGTCTCATAAAGCTTCTGACTTATGCTAGCCAAGACATAGCCATTCAGAGCTGCTTTAAAGCTGCTAATATTGGTTTCTCAATACATTTATAGTATGTGCAAGTGTAAAATATAATTCAGCACAACCATGATGCTGGGAAAAGTTTTAGCAGTGGAAAGGAGCAGTGCAGAAATCTGGAGAGAAACCTATGAAAAACTCAGATTGTTTACCTGTTTGTTGTCCCTGCAAATACTACACTAAAGGGAAATGCAGTTTTAAAATACCACATATTAATCTGTATCAATACCAATTTCAACATACATTTTACATGAAAAAAATTTTACATCAGAACATATTTAAAAGTTTCTGTATAGTTTAGTTTAATGAACCAAATCACAATTTACATGCTGCTTCTTAAATGATATTGGGAAAAAAACTCAGCAGCAGATAATGGTGTCCAGGAAATTATAGATTTATTTTTTGTAAATAAAAATGGAAATTATGCCAATATTCTGCTGTATACAAGCCCAGTAGTGTAATGTAGGGTGGGCAAGTGGAGCTCATCTTTCCCCAAATAATATACTTCAGCATCTGCATTAAATGTTGTTTCTGTAAACACATGCAAAAGTCAGTGTTTTAGCATGTTTGTAAGAAGCAAACACAAAAAAGTTCAAACATCATCAAAGCAAATTCAAATAAATGTTCCACTTTTGGGGAAAGGAAGGGATATTGATTATTATTATTATTATTTATTTTCATCTGGTATTAAAAACATAGAACTGTAACATCAGGGACTCAATCCAGTCTCGGCATAAACACTGTTGTCTTCATTCATTTCAGTGGAAGTTAAATCACACACAGCTTGAAATTGGAGTTTATTTAACATTCAATATTCTAAAACACAGAGACATATATACTTCATGTATAATCTCTCTTCCAACCAATATATTGGTGTGACTATGGTAGCTTAATGGTAGCTTAATTGTTTATGTGACCCTCAACTGCCTTCTAGTATCAATGGAAAAAAATGAAAATACAAATTGATTCATAAACCACTTATGATTTCCTTTTCCTTGGGGAATGATTACTCATATGGGAATGACTCCTATATTTGCATAGATATGAAAGTCTCTTTAAAAGTAGTTACTGTCACAGATCAGGAAGGTATACCAAAAAAAAGGTAGGTCACCTTATTTTGCATTAGGGCTAGTAACCTTACTTCCTCTATGGATGTTCATTTGGGCAATAAAAACTGATGGCTAGAGGTGAGTGAACATTGCAAAATAATTTCTATGAACATTAAGAGTTTTAAACAAATTTGTTTTAAATTTCAGCATACATCTGTTCTGACCACTTTCTATAGATCATTCATCAAATGAATTTCCTAGTAGGAATGTTTGCTGAAACACCTAATTTCAACTGAATACAAACAGAAAAACAAATCTCATTAAAAATCTAACTCCAGAAGTTATAAATATCCAGTCATGAAAAAGAAACAATATTTTGTGACCCTTTTGTCCAATCAAAATGAGCACAGGCAGATACAAACTCTAGCTTAGGTATTAAAACAAGTAGTTACTAAGGCCATGTGCACACATTTATTTTCTCCTGGGAGAGTCGCTCCTTTCCACAAGGCAGAGGGGAATTCCTGCTTAGTAGGGAGTGATAAGGGGGAGGAGGGGAGCAAACAGCTCTTCTTCAACAGCTTTTCCAAGGAAGGACATTAAGCTACCTGTTGATTAGCTCCAACAAGCCTGTCTGCCTTATGGAAGGTAGAGGGGAGTGGGGAATAAACCCTGCTTAGCAGGGAGAAGCCAGGCAGATGCGCTGTGTCTGCAAGTCTCTGCTAAGCTGCAGCCAGGGAGCAGAGGGGAGGGGCCAGCTCTGCTGTGGATTAGAGAGCCCTGCCCAGCCCAGAGCATGCCAGGATGCTGGGGGAGTCTAATTTATCTTCAACCAGCAAGGGGTCTCTAGTTTAAGCCAAGTCAGTTAAGTCTGATACTACATTCAACCAGATTTATTTCCAACCAGTTTCAGCCATTTTCAAACTGGTTTACATGCACTGAACGTCTGTTGTGTTATAGGCTTAAACCAGTTTGTGATCACTTAAATCAGTTTATGTGTAATGTCTGTACCTAGCCTTAATATGCATACAGCTTACAGTGCAGTATTTTACTATGCAGTAAGCTTTGCCTGCAAGTGCATCTACACATGCACCTGTTGGGAGGAAAATTGCTCCTGAAGGGAGGAGTTCAGGGTAAGGGTACTCCTGCTGTGCTCTGCTCCTATATGGCAGCCAGGGGAGATCTAGGCTCCCCCAGGTGCTAGCCCTAGGCTGGAAGTGTGTATCAGGGTCAAGCCTGGGCTCTGTGGGGTGGAGAGAGCTGTTTTGCCTCCAAGGCAGCTGCCTCCTACCCTACACCCCTGCCCTAGGTAGCTGCCTGCTGCCCAATACCTGCTCCAGAATCAGAACGGATGCTGGGAGAGTTTTTCCTTCCTTAGCAGCTGCCTGCTGTTGGGGCCATGCTCTGATCTTGGAGCTGGGGCTGGGGCAATGTCCCCTGCCTCCACCGCAGGTAGATTTTTTAACTCCCTGCCTGCCATCTGACACCTCCAGGGAAGGAATTTTACCTAATCTACACATCAAAGAGCTACTCACTCAGCACAGCTCACAGACAGTCTCATGGATCCAGAGGGATAGCCTTCTATCTTCGGCTCCATCTGTGCAAAAATGAAGTTTATATTCTACCTATGGGGCATCTTGTACCACCTATACTATTCCCAGAGCCTGACGAAGGGACTTTGATTCCAAAAGCTTGCAGAAAAGGACAATGTTCTTGTGATTTCCCAGTTGGTCTAATAAAAGGTATCATTTTGGAACCAAGAATTCTAGTTGTTTGTATGTCTTCATGTAGACACACTCACCATGTTACTTGCTGGACTCTACTGCTCCAGCCAAGCAGAGAGCAGAATGTGCTCCCTTCACAATACCACATTGTGCAGCAGGGAGACAGGCCAAACCTGAACAGGCTACATCAGCCAAACAGGGTTGCCCTGTGCATTGCTGTCATCTGTCTCCAGACAAATCAGGGATCCTGCAGAGCATGGTAAGATGTGTGCACAGGGCCCCTTGGTTATACAGCATCAGCACTGCAAGCTCTCTGCTGTTCAGGAGCTCAGTATTGAAATGTTTGTTCATGTGTGTATGGATAAGGTTTTCTAACAAACCTGGAAGAATTATCCCAGGTCATTTAAGTGTGTTTATACACCCCAACTATCACCTGCACATGAATAGAAATAGTGGGGTAAAAAGTGCTTATGAAAGATTTGTCCAGATTTACTGATGTTACATCTCTAAAGTAATTAAATAAAAATGTGTTAAATTAAATGAACTTTATGGTGGGGTGCCATAAAGCTAGACTAGGTAGGCATTTAGCTATCCTGAGGGAAAGTGAAATTCTTAAGAAGAAAGTTGAAATATTGCCTGACCTGTACTTCCCAGAAAAAATTGAAATAAGTGAAGATAATGATCAGTAGAACAACATTTGTGTAAGCGAGCAAATGCAGAGAACACTGCTCCTTCCTCCATCATTCCTGACGTCTTATCATTGAGTGGTACATTGCTCAAAAACAAAACTTTGAAATGTGAAAGAGGGTGCCTGTTTGGGAACACTAAGATACTTCAGGACAGTATGGGGTACCAACATTAACTGTTCAGGTTAGATACACTAAAAATACATATCAAGTAAAGGACAATAAGATTTTATTTGGGAAAAGAAAAATATTACACCTGTCCTGGCCCTCAGAGCTATAGGAAGCTTTGGTCTTAGCAATGTAAAAATTCATGTTAGGTTTTGTTTATATTTGTACTGAAACATCTGAACTTTACTTCGACGGTTATCTAATCCTATCTGTTGAGTAACAGGTTTATTAAATGCATCTCTGAAATTTAGTGAATAGACACTAGCTTCTTTTATGAACATCTGTGGTTGTCTGAACATCCTGAATATTATGTTGTACAGAAAAGTCACTTCTCTTCAGGTTATCAACAGAATATCTTCCAGATTCTTGTGTTGTCAGAAGCAAGACTGTAAAAGGAAACCATTTGGACTCCATATAAAATCAGTGATACTATCTCAAATTGAAATTTATGACACCCTTAGTTTAAAGCAGCTTCCATGCAGCTTATAGGATCTTTACCATTTGGCCAGAAAGAGCCTTTGATTAAGTGAAGCAATGTTCAACTCATTGGCCACATCTACACGAGATGTTGACTGTGCAGCTGTTACTGTGCAATCATGTAGTATTTATATACTGGGCTGTGTGAAGTTGCAAGTGCTGATTTGATTTGGAGGAGATCTGGCCTGATTCAGTGGCTGAATCCCTGAGCCTCCCTGAGCACCCCCAACCTCCACTTGCTCTCCCAGCCCTGCTCATGGCCGCTGTGCCTGGCTCCGACTCCCAGCTCTCAGTTCCTACTCACGGGCTGCTACCAGACAGGGGGGCCAATCCACACTGCTCCCACTGCCCCATGCCATGTTGGGGGCTCTGCCATGAGCTCTCCAACCTCTGCCTGCTTTCCCAGCCCCCCGCATGGCTGTTCCACCCACCCCAACTCCCAGCCCTTTAAAAAAAAAAAAGCCTCCACTCACCACCAGCTGCCATGGCCTCAGGGCTTCTGGGGGCTCATGGCAGAGTCCCTCACACAGCGCAGGGAAGTGGGAATTGCCCCCCTGCCATCTTGGAGGAGCTGGTGAGTGGGTGCTTTTTTTTTAAAAAAAGGGCTAGGAGCTGGGGCAGGTGGGGCAGCCATGGGGGAGCACTGGAAGAGCATGTGGGGGGCAGGGGGGCTTGTGGTGGAGCCTCCCCTGCCCACAGCATGGGCCAATGGAGGGCAGTGGAGGGCAGTGCCAATGACTGCAGGCTTTTTTTAAAGAGACGGGAGCTGGGAGAGTGGGTGGGGCAGCCATTGACAGCAAGCGGGGGATGGGGCCAATTTGGAGATTCAGCCAATTCGGCTGTGGCCCAATCTCTGAATCAGATTTGGTCAAATTGATTTGGGACAGTGATTTGAATCACTGAATTGAATCACTGTCCCCCAGTTTGGCTGAATTCGAAGACAATGCCAATCGTTTCAAACAGGCCTATTGCATACACAAGTGCTAAATGACCATGCATTATTAACCAATGTTACTGTGCAGTAGCATCCCCAAATGGCTTTTTGGTGATGCTGACTGCACAGTAGGGACTCGGGGAAAGTCTGTTCACCAGGGCCCCCCTTGGAGTCACCAGGAACAATGGCCACAAGCTGAGGGAGGATCAGTTTAGGTTAGATATTAAGAAGAACTACTTCACTGTAAGGGTGGCCAGAGCCTGGAATAGGTGGTGCTCTCACCTTCCCCAGAAATCTTCAAGAAGAGACTGGATAGGCACCTGACTGGGGTCTTAGGACCCCTGCCACCCCCAGTGCTCCTTCCTGCCCATGGCAGGGGATCAGTCTAGGTCCCTTCCCACTCATTGATTCTATGATCACATCCTGCTTTGTTGTGTGATGCTACTGCGCAGTAGTAACGAGCTACTGTGCAGTAAGTGTCTCATATAGACGTGGCCTTTATTAACTTAAAAACTGAAGAACTAAACTAAATATTACACAGCTGTAATGAGAGAGTATGTTTCTTATGCACAGACCATTTACATTGTCACAGTGCATGTCTGAGACAAACAATGACAATTTTGCTTGAGTAAATTATAAAAGACAAACACACGGTGTTTACAAAGTATAAGGTAAGGTGTAAAAGACAAACACATATATAGCACATGTTTAAATGAATAAATGAAGAAAGAATCCTTTTTTACAGGAAAATGTACATGTTTCTGAATACATACAGGGAAGAGGAGAGGAGAGACAGGTGGATAGTGGTTAGGTGTAGAGGGTTACATTTCATAGATTTCATAGATTTCATAGATATCAGGGCTGGAAGGGACCTCGGGAGATCATTGAGTCCAGCCCCCTGCCCAAAGGGCAGGAAGTCAGCTGGGGTCATAGGATCTCAGCAAGATAAGCATCCAATTTACTCTTGAAGGTGTTCAGTGTAGGTGCTTGAACCACCTCCGATGGCAGACTGTTCCAGACCTTGGGGGCTCGGACAGTAAAGAAATTCTTCCTTATGTCCAGCCTGAAATGGTCTTGCAGGAGTTTATGACCGTTCGACCTAAATACATCACAAAATATTATGAACAATGTCATATTTTTTTCTAAAACTACAGATATTTGTTTTTAAACCTAAAGCACAATTCTCTCAAATTTACCGGAAGAAGAAATTAGATAGGCAGTTTCACTGAAATGCTGATTACTATAATAATATAGGGTATTTAGCAGTGTAAAACTTTACTCCTACATCTAATTTAGACTATTCTTCAACCACAATGTTAGAATTTAAATGAATAATAATAGAAGTTTATTAATCTGTCTACTAGTACTAGTATCATTATTGTTATTTTTATTATTATTATTAATAAAAAGCAGTGTTTTCATCAAAGCTGCATTGTGTTTTGATGGGTCTCACAGACAGGCATGCTTTGAAGAATTTCCTTTCAAAATTATAAAATATTTATACAATAAATCATCAGATGATTTAAAATTAAATCATTCTGTTTGTATTTATGTTCATGAATCAAATGTGACTTTTCTCGCTTTACATAGGTCCATGCTGTTTTCAACCTCAACCTTTGCGAATGACATTTTCATTTAGAATCTTATCATTTCATAATTATTACCTTTCAGAACTCCTAGGGAGAGAACAAAAGCTTCCTCTTTGTATTTCCATTGTTATGTTTCTTTGAAGAACAAATTAAATTTCAATCCCAGCCAAAACAAACTTTTAAAGTACAAAATAAATTAGAAATTATATGAAAAAATACCAAGCTGTGAAAGCTTGATTCAGGCTCATGAGTACAGGTATATTCAAGATAATTTATTACTGTGTTTTCTTTGTTTAACAAAAGTGGGCCAATATCAGCCTAATGAAACCTAGTAAAACTCCCACTGAAGTCAATGAAAATTGCTTCAGCTTATGCCAGGACTCATGTGATGTTAATCTACAATAGAGGCTAAGACTGGAGGATTGTATAGTTTTTGGCTGATTATTTATTAATGTTGCTATTATTGTGTGCATAGAGCTAAACAGAAAGATACACAAATGTTTCTTAGCCACCTTGCCCAATTTCTAGTATGTATTTCATAAAATAATGCAGTCACACATTTTCTATGGATAAATGAGCCTTCTTATTCTTTTCCTGTCAGATTCCTTTCACTTTACTCCATCATAACATTTTTCACTTCTTAGAAAAATGCCATAGTTCGAATAAATTGAAAATCTCCATCCCTGATCACCAGTATTGCTTTTAAAAATTCCATAGATTTTTTACAGATCTCTCTTGCTGGCCCATCTCAATTTAAATTGGAATATCAAACCAACCAACTAACTCTACTAGGCTGATTGTTTTAGTTTCATGAATTGCTAATAACACTTCTAAAGTATCAGTCACCTCTTTGCACAAACTCAAATAAGATGATGGAGCAGAAATATTTTGTCACATAGATGACATTAATCGTATTGCACTGAAAATAAAAGAGTTCTCTAGAGCTTTTTCTAGTGACACAGTTGCCATCCCTCTTTATTGCTTACATCAACATGAGAGGATGTCTGGCTTCAAGCAAAGAGGAAAGAGCATCAATATAACAGCAGCCCACCTAATTTCAAAGGCTATGGAATCAATGACAAGGTGTCCCTCCCATCTCTCTTACGCCTACTTTGCTGATCATACCAGATGGAGGAAGACCTAAGGAGAAAACAAGGCAGGGGGAAGGGGAGGGGAGAAAAAGGGGAGCAGAAATCAAGAGACCTGGATACAGTTCAACTCTCAGCAAGCAACAAAAGTGTAAGTGGCTCCTGGCAGCCCCAGTCAGGATGAAGAGACAGGGTGGCAGCACTCAAGGTCTGGCAAGGAGAATATCATTGACGTAAAGGAGAAAGAAGCACTCACCTAATAAAACAGTAACACCTGGGCCACTAAACAGATTGGCCTATTTGACTGCTTTTCAAGAGACTGAGATTGGAGCTACTCCAAGAAGCAGGAAATTTTTACAAGAGATGCCATTAACAAAATGGACCAAAAGTGAATGTGCTGGGGAGATTGGAACTGTGCCACCGACCCAGCATCCCAGTTAGCATGCACCCCAAAGAAGCCTAAAAGCTGCCTAGGATTGTGGGTACTGTTTGTGGGTATTAATTAAAACTTAGACTAATATTCTGACTTTAATGACAGCTGAATTACTAAAGCTTTTAGAGATTCCCTCATTCCTAGCTAAGAGTAGCTCTGCTTTGCTGTAACCATTTAGAAGGCTTTTCACAGGATAACCTAGCCAATTTTTCCCAAAGAATGAAAAATGAGTTAGACAAGGCATTTCAGGTGTAACTGTCCCTGTCTCCACTCTGGAAGAAAAAGAACTAATATTTCATGAACAACCACAGTTACATATTAGCTGGTATTGTTTAAATTGCAGTAGTGCCTTTTGGGCACAGTACGGCCTCCTAGTGCTAGGAACAGTACAACACATAATATGACACAGTGCCCGTTTCTACGTCCTAGCATAGGGGCAAGCAAAATATGGCTCATGAGCCAGATCTGGCCCACGAGGCCATTTTATCTGGCCTGTGTGACCCCCCCTCCCCCCCAATTTAGAAAATCAATATTTATCTGCTCCTGGCTGTCTGTCAAAGATGACAGGAGACAGGGGCAGTAGGACCCAGGGGGAGCTGGTAGCAGGATGCAGCAGCTCATCCCATCCCAGCCCCACCCCACCTCCAGCCATTTCCTTGCCTTCCTGTCCCCACACTCCAGCACCACATGGCTCCTGGTTACATTGCCAGACCATGGAGCATAAGGCCACACCTTTACCTACGGTGTGGTGTGTGTAGGGAGGGATTGTGTGTGTGTGTGCATGTATGTGTGTGTGTAGGGAGGGAGGGAGGGAGGCACTCTGTGTGTGTGTGTTCATAGGGTGAGTCTCCCACACACACCTCACTATCCACATATACCCACACCCCCTTGCATTGCCATAAACACAGACCCCCCAGACTCCCACACACCCCAGCCACTCTCCCCTCACATACAATCCTGTACAAACCCCACACCAACCCACATCCCACATATCCACACACACACACACACACACACACACGCTCCCTTAATCCACACTTACATGCCCCGCACTTATCCACCCCCACAGACACACCCACAGCACCCCACAAACCTATACCCCCCTGTATACAAGAATAAACTTCATTTTAAGCTATTATACAATCAGCTCTATGTACACTACACAACCACATGTAAACCGGGGAAAAATATTTTTTGAAATCAAATTAATTAATTTTCTAGATGTTCGCTTTTTAAAATATAATTTGGCATTTTTCAGGTTCTGAGATGGCAAAGCTTTTTGCTGAAAGGAGTACTTCCAGGGGTAAAGGGAGGGACTACTGGTGGGAAAGGTCAGGGTTTAGGGGGTGGGACTTCCAGTCACAAGATGGTGTCCAGGGACAGAGCACCCGTCAAGGGGCAGGGCTACCCATGTGGCCCTTGACAGCTTGCCAAAACTTGATAAGTGGCCCTCTGCCCAAAATAATTGCCTGCCCCTGTCCTAGCACATAAAAAATCCCAAGCAACAGGGTTTCAAGGTTTACTGAAAGGAAGCTGAAGCACAGTACAGTGGCATATGATATGGACACAAGAGGCCTTTTTGTATAGCTCTGTGCTTTAGATCCTCTGGTACTTCCACAGGGAAGAATGGGAAATCTGTGAGGATTACAGCCTTGACTCAAATAATTTGGGTGGGCCTTTCTTAGAGATTCTCTCCATATCATACATGGCTCTCAAATCATTCCTTGTTCCTAGGCTTTTATGTATTTGCCAAGTCCTTTCATAGATTGCCTCCCTTTTAGTCACCTCTTTGGCAGATACTTATCATCTTCTTCAGGAAATCAAGCCTTTCTATAGTAAATTTTCTTTGCAGACTATAGTCCCATAAACATTGGACTATCTGTCCCAGAATCCCTCAAGTTTTTGGCAGACAATATCTATCTTACAGGTATCAGCTGAAATCAGAATGTGACAAAGACCCAATCGGCATGTCTACATGTACAGTTAACACACCTGAATTTTTTGTGCAGAAAATTCAGGTGCATTAAACTGGCCCCTCCATATGCATCTGCACATGCAACTGTCAGGAGCAACTTTGCTCCTGATGGGCGTAATTCAAACTAGGGCTGCTCCCACCCCTGCTCTGCCCCTCCTGCAGCATCCAGGGAGAGCTTCAGGCTCCCCCAAGTGCCAGCCCTGGGCTGGCAAGGGGCACAAAGGCTGGTCCCAATTTCCAGGGGACAAGGGGAAAGCTATTCCAGCTGCTGGGCAGCTGCCTTCCAGCCACATGGAGATCAAGACGAGTCCTGATCTCCATGTGGCTGGGAGGCAGCATCCCACCCAGCCAGGACAGCTCTTCTCATCCTCTGTGGCCCCCCTGCTGCCTAAACTAACCAGGAGCAATTTGCTCCCAGTCATGTCTACACGTGCATTTTGTGTATTAGTTTAATGCGCCAATTTCTAGTAGGTACTGGCAAATGGAACATTAGACTAATCTACTGCATAGGAATTGCTATGCATCTGTAGACAATGACACTTTACTGTGCAGTAGATTAGTCTAATGCACAGTAAGACATCTTATGTAGACACACCCAATGTGACCAAACCAAATAAGCCTTCCTCTCCTCTCCCCTGCCCCTCCTTGAGCCCTGCTTAGAAAACACTGAAGATATAGTTAGGTGTAACTGCAGACGTGGGTCCTAGACAAATAAAACCTCATTTACTATTCATTTTAAACCGATAGTATTGTTTGATGGAGAGGAAAAGAGTGAACGGTGGCAGTATGGGGTATTTATTTTATTTTATTTTAGTATTATATATACTGGGTTACTTGTGACTTTTGCACAGAATTTCATTTATCTTTTTCAGCCCAGGTATAGCAACTTAATGAAGGCTCTATGTATGCTCATCATGGAATTTACTTCCTCAACAGAAAGACAGAAGTCAGATCTTTAATTTGTCTTACATAAATGTTTAACACTGCTATGTTTTTCTTACTCTTTACTCCCATGTTTTCCAGAGAAACTTTTCCAGATAATAGGATGCAAAACTGCTGCCATCAAGTTCCTTTTCATTAAAAATAGATAAAATTTGTACCACCTGGTATTTTCCTTCAATACCTATTTTCATATGTAAATCAGCCAGCTTATATATCTGCCAATCTATTTGTCTAGTTTGTCAGGGAATCATTCTCAGAAACAATCTCCAAAAATGGGATAGAAAGTAAACATATTGTATGCATGTGTCTTTCAAAATAAAATTTTAAAGGGTGGTATACTTTCCACTGTGAAGCTCTCTCTTTCTTAGCACATTTTTATTTTTTATCCCTTCAAGAGGATTTGCTCTCTCAATTTGGCTGGCTGTTAAATGAAAAACCAAGAAAAGCAATAAAATCTTAGTGCTGGACTGTGTTCTAATGGGAATGTTAAAATATCATCATCCTAACAGTGTCCCCTGGCTGAAAAGCATGCCCTTTTCCTTAAAATCTGCTCTGGTGTAGATGACAAACTGCCAGTATAAATGACCACATTTGCCATGATTGTGATAGGGTGGGTTTTTGCATTTGGATTCAATGAAACCATGGAAAATGTTGTTAGTTACAACCCTAATGCTATAAAAAAAATCACCAAGTGACAGATTTCTAGATTAAAAGGAAATATTAAAAATCCCTTTCAATATTTAAAGCTTACTTAACTAGTAGCACTTCACTTGACACTGACTCATGTCATTTTCTTTCATTCTTCTTTTGATCCATGCAAAGCAGTTACACGATTGCAAATATCTTATCATGTCACCTTCTCATATGTATACGAGATGAAAGAATATTATCTCAAGCTGAGTGATAAGCCCAGTACCAAAACCACCGATAGAATCTTTACAATCATATGATAGTGAGCACAAGGAGGCAGCTGTATTAGGCATGTTTTCTCCATTTTCATTTAAAGGACTGGTTCAGTAAAAAATATTATTCTAATATGATATTAAAAGCTATTAATTAACCTTAAGCATTTGTACAGGGGTAGCTGAGATTTTTTTAGTTTATAATGGCTGTCAGGTACCATTCAAACTTTTATTTGCAGGATCATGAAGTGGCTGCTGGTCGGTATTGTTTCTTCTCTGATTATAAAGGAGTGAAGGGCATCACAAGGCTTTATTAGCATCAAACAAAATTAGCCCTGCTGTTTTATTTTAAATGGATTCCTTCTTTCTTTCTTTCTTTCCTTCTTATTTGGGGAGCTAAGTTCCTTTCCCATACTTGGTAAGTAGTACATCTTTTCTCTCAGAGTTAATTCTCCAAGTCTGGTCTGTCAGCCAGTATAAACAACACTTGATGAATGAGACTCAAGGTGTTTAGTCACCTGAAGCAGCTGTTTGAAGTAACTCTACACACAGCCTGAGGCCTGTGTTTTCACAGCTGTGGGAACTCTTCAAAAGCTTTCCCTCTTGGCCTGGCTCTTTGCTGTGGCTTTAGACTCTTAGCACAAAATCTGGACAATTTCAAAAGGGCAGAATGAAACTAGAGACAGTAATTTTTGATGATTTTGAGCCAAAAATCGTTTAAAATAAATAAATGAAGTACATTTGAAAGTGCTTTACCTAGGTGGGCTATATATCTGAGAATTGTTCACTCTTCATGTGCCCATGCAGGCACTTAAAAGGGGAGATGTATGGGTGAAACACTACTCTCTGTTTACATGATAGTATTTTCATTTTCTTTTTTCTGATGCAGATACATTAAAACTAAATGTTTATGGCTTGGAAGTACACATACCTGAAATAAACTCAGTGACTTTTTAAACGTTTGAAAGCTGTCCAAATTCATAAACAGATCTGAAGTAATTAGTGAACTGTATGCTCCATGGGTGAGCTCAGGAGAACCGGCTCGGCAAAGGTCAGATGATTTCTTCTTTTGGCCTCATAGTCTTTGCCTTCATGGCTTTATGGTAGCCAAAACTGAGATGAGTCTGAAAAAAAAATACTGAGAAAGCCTCTGAGCTGGCAGGGAAATTATGGTTCTGCAAATGTAGGACCCAATGATGCAGCTGGCCTGAAATAATATATGCAGAGTGAGATCATGCATCAGAAATGGATTTTATTTGGGGGTGGGGGTGGATTGGAAGCATAAAGTATGATGAGGAATTAGTGGGATAATTAAGAAGGATAAAAGGCCTGGCTCTGTCACTCTTACTCACGTGGTGTACTTTCTCCCTTCTCCAGAAGCCCTGTTGATCTCAAATGAACTGCATGAGGTATAAAGTAAACAATGTTTATCTTCTATGAGACTTAAAGTTCATCAAAAAGGACAATGAACATCAACTGAACCTCATCTTTTTAAGTGCTTTTGTTGTAAGAGCATCAACAGGATTGACAGAAGATGAGTGAGGATGCAACCAGAAACAAACTAGGCCTGAGGTAATACAACAGAAATGCCCCTCTACATGAAATCCCACCCTCCAGTGATCATTTGTATCTTCTCATTTTCCGCATGTTTTTACTCTCTATCTTTCTCACACACACTTTTATAAAAAGGGCTTAGTTTACTCTTATTCTTGGCCTGTAGTAATAAATAAACTCATCTTTTTATCATTTTTTCCTTGACTAAGTTTGTATCCATTGTATGCCTAGGTCTTACGTTTTCAGCTTAAAGCCCTTTATGCATTGTAAATATTTGCAGTGTATGGGAAGGGAATTTATGATACTTATGATGAGTGATAATATATCAGATTACTATATAACTAGATTATATGTGAAATTGCCTCCTTTCTTTTTCATTTCTATAATAGTAATTGTTAACTGTAAAGCTTTGAAGGAGTACTCATACATACACACTCAGTGGCACTGACATGTATGGTTTGATTAGAAAGGATGCTTGTACAGTGGTTAGGACACTAACCTAGGACTTGGAAGATGTGAGCTTAGGACCTAGGACTTGGAAGATCTCTACTGCTCCACAGGTTCTTTCTATGATCTTAGGCAAATTATTAGTCCCTCTTAATTTCAGTTTTCTATCTTTCAGATGGAGATAATAGCACTTCCCCACATCAACAGATAGAATAACTATATTAATAGACTGTAAAATGCTCATAAGCAATGATGTGGGGTTTATAAGTACCTAGGATTTGAGTATAGCAACAAATATGTGCATTTCAAAGATCCAGGATTTGGGAGCACAGACCAGGTACAGGTTTTCTAAAAGAGGCTTCAGTTCACTATGCTTCACCTATACAATTTACTTCCTATCTTACCTCCTCCTAACAAGCTTCAAAGCAGCCATCCTAGGATGGGTCCTTCATCTCCACAATTTTCCTAGCCTAAACAGATGAAACCATTGACACATTACAGCCCAAACAGTTAGACTAGTGCCAAGACAGTGCGGGGCTGATCTCATCTATACAGAAGCATGGCATAAACACAGAACCGGGGCACAGTGCATTTTAACTGAGTCAGACTTTGCTAATTAACTTTTACAAACTTCAGAACAAACATTCAGAAAAACAGAATGAAACATTCGATCCCCCCTGCACACACCACAACTGAAGACATGCATTCGCATACACAGGCCTGTTGTCTTCTGCCCCAGCAAAAGAAACAGAAAGAGGGGAAATTATTAGTTAATTAAAGACATTTGCTTAGCACAAGCCAATAAACTGCTTTATTTTTATTTAGTGTGGCCTAGGTTTGGAAATCCAACCAGAAATGGCCAGTTTCATATCCCTGACAAAAAAAAGAGAAAAAAATAACATTACACTCAGCTAACCCCTTGTGCTGTGCTACTCTAAACCTCACACAAATGAGAGCTTCTGTTTACTTTCCCAGCCACTCCATGTCCCGTTTAAATACCCTGCCTTCGTCGGAGACAGAGAATGGATCCTTCTTTCGGCTCGCACCTACAAAAACACAACTCCTAAATCATGTAGAGTAATTCCAACCTGCTATCAACTTTGATACTATGTGTACACACATGCAGGCACACGCAGTTTGTGGCACCACAAACAGCCTACCTTGCACGTGAAGCCATACGCTACACTGGTAATTTGCAGCATGGCAGCAAAATTTGCTACTGGGATTTCTTGGTAGCAAACCCCTGCCCCCCCAAAACCCAAAATACCCAGACAAACATGGAGATGAAGGAGCAGACAGCCTAGGCCTAGGGCTGGCTGCTCCCCTGTCTCTGTGTACCTCAGTGGTGGGGGGAGAGGGGGGCTCAACTGAAGAGCCCCTGTGCTGAGGCATGTGGAGACAGGGGGAGCACGTAGCCCTGGATTGCTTGCTCTCCCGTCTCCACGTGTTACTCCCCTGCTGGTTGGGGCGCAAGGTGCCTCAGAGCAGGGGCTGCCTGCTAGCCCCACACTGATGTACCCTCAGCCCCAGCCAGCTCTCCCCGCAGCATGTGCAGCCCAGATGGGAGCCATGAGGAGCTGGGCATGGGCGGTTTGCCTGAAGTGGGACATTTTTTTTCCTCAACAAAGCACAAGTGCAGGGGTGTGTGCTGTGGCACAAAGTGTGGCACAAATCTGTGCTGCTACTATTCATGCTGCTGCAGATGCACACCTTTGCTTATCTGGATGCAGCCTATGGCTTCATACAGCCATTCACTGCACCTGGTCTATGGTCATGAAAATTACTTGGGGGGATGGGGGGCAGCTAGTAAGCCTGCAGTGGGTTTGACAGGCTGGGTGGGGAAGGGTTGTCTGTCCAGAGGCAGGGGTGGATGGACTGCCCCATTTAGACAGGGAAGCAAAAATGTCCTGGTCAAGGGCAGGGTCAGCAGGAAGAGCATAGCCCAAGGTTTAGGTCAAGCCACTGGGCTTCTCCAAGCTTGGGGCTGCACTCTGAATGCAGACAGGCATTTGATAGATCAAGATAACCTACTCCCAATCTAAGTTAGTTCACTGCCTCAGGTAAACTAACTCAGATTGCATTTGCCATATTTTGCTGGATTTAACCTCTCTGAATGCCTGCACATATGTGCATTTAGATTGACCTGACTCTAGTTACTTTGATATAAATCAGTGGTGCTCAACCTGTTTCTGCAATGGGGTAAGAAGAGCAGTGGCTGGTCGGTCCATGGGCTGGATCTGGCTGGTAATCCCAATTACCAGGGATTCGTGTGCCAGGGCACATGAACCAGGCACCGTCCAGCCATGCAGAGAAGTGTGAGGGGGCAACCTGGTCTGACATGGGAAGGTGACTTGAGTCAGCCCTGCAGGAGGAGGAAGGGGACATGGCTCTGCCCTGCAGGGGAAAGCGGGTGCATCCTGGCTCCAACCCAGCCCTTCAAGAGGAAAACGGGTATGGCCCTGGGGGAGGGGGCATGGTCCAGCCCCATGGAGAAAGGGGTGCAACCTGACCTGGCCTTAACTGGCCACACAGGGTTTGACATTTGGGAATTTGGCAGGGGGCAGGGGTGGCCATATTAATATCCACTGCTCCTCCCACCACCAAAATTTCCAAACCCACTGGGAGCCCTGCAGACCAGATGTGATGGCTTCACAGGCTGACTTTGGTCCATGGGCCAGCAGCTGAGTACCCCTCATCTAAATGTAATGGCTGTATTTACCCTATATGTCAAGACCTGACACTAAATTCTCAGCTTCCACTTACTTCTTTGGTACAGATCAGGTAACCCTATCTAAAACCTACATGCACATCTCAGATGTACTGATTTGCCAGTGTGCGAGACTCTCTTTTATTTCTACACCCATCCTGCACTGAATTTGCCATTGAGGACCCTTGTTGCAGTCACACAGAGCTCAACTGATTTCAAGGGGGCTCTGAAGGCACTAGGATCCACACACCAGGAGTTCAGTCCAGCTTTTAAACACTGAATCACAGCCAAGCTAGCATGGCAATACAGGTGTGCCCCTTGAAATTTCAGTGCCAGCTCCCCACATTACGGGTAGCAGCGTGGGAGGGAAAGCAGTTTCTGCAAAGCTGTTATGTCTCTCCTGTAGACAAGTGTAGAGAGTAGGCAGAATCTTGGCTCTGCATGCTGATCATGCCCAGTGGTCTAGCTTTGCTGGCATGTTGGGGACCATATGGTGTGCTGGGTTATACTCCCTTCTCAGAGCACTGGTAAAATAGGTTCTTTGAGTCACACTCCTCTTCCAACTCTCCTTCTCAGTTTGCTTCACAGACACTATAATGCTACTTACTCTGCAAATATAACACAGTGCTCAGTGAAACCCTAAATTAGCAAGTCCTGGGCTTAATTGCTGCTGCTCTTAAAGAGTTATATACTTCAGAGAGTTCAAAATTTCAGCAAGATTCCAACTGTTGGATCAAGACAGAATTTATGTTAGCTTATCCAAAATGACCTTTTCCTTTGTTTCAGCTTACTTGGAGTCTACGGCGTGAGCCTCTTCCACTTGGAATATGTTTAAAGAGGGATAGGATTAGAAGGGTCCTCTTCAGTGGAAGTTAAGGATTTTATAAAAGCTGAAAACAGCAAAATCTAAACCCTGTATGAACAGTAATGCAAACATTACCTGGTGTTCAAGCCAGAGTTTTATGAGTTCTTTCTCACCATAAATGGCAGTATGTTATTACTCAATTTAATTAAAACTTGTTCAAGAGACCACCTATGCAATGTGACCACTTTTCATTCCATTTGCTTTTAGAGCACTGTGTGCTTCAAAACCTCTCCAGGTTTTCCATCTGGACCGCTTTAGAACAGTTCATGCTGTTTATTCTATACATGAAAAAACTTAAAACTACTTAAAGATTTTTTTAAGTAATAAAATATGTTTTATGCATATAATTATATACCTTCATTAATCAATATTAGGTTTTGTTGGGTATACATTCCTAAAAAGTAGCTCTGTGTGTGCATGCACATGCCCTTCTTTATATTTATCTTTTAAAACTGTTGAATCAATGATATAATTTAGAGGCAATCATAGACAAAAAGAAGGAAACTTACTAGGGGGTGAATCCCACAAACATGCATAGGAATAACTTCATTCATGGGAATAATCCTATTTAACTCAATGGCATTGGTTACATGCATCAAGTTACCTGCCTAAGGTTTTGATTCTGTAAACAGTTAGGTATGTGCTTTAATTTCTGCATTTGAGAAGCCTCATTGACTTCAGTGAAATTATTCAGGTGAGTAAAAGTTATGCCCTAGTATTTTCAGAATCAGGGCAGGGGCATATGGATATATAAATTATATCTGACATTTTGCGGGGCAGGCGTGAGGTGTAGGGGCTGCAAAAAGCGTGGTAGTGCATCCCCTGACGGCAGTCACCACTCACCACCCCACCACTGACACTGCCGGTGGTGTCTGCAGGTAGTCTGCTATCCCTGCTGGCCATTGCCAATGCTGCTGGTGGCAGCTGTAGGTTGTCGCCAACCCTTGGTCAGCGCTCACCATTCCCTCGCTGCTGGCGGCATATGTGGGAGCTGCCCCGCTTACCATCATCATGCTCCCACTGCAGCTGTGTCCCTCCAGCTGCTGGGGGCAGGCAGTGTTCATGTTTGGGGAGTTCCAGTTATCAAAAATGCTCCATATTATCTTCTCCATTTTCAAGAAGTGCTCTAGCAATCAAAAGGGTGGTTAATACCTTCCCTGTTCTCAATATCCTTTACTACAATGCTATATCTGACCACCAACAAGCTTCCAGTTGGAGTGGAATTAAACTAACAAATGGATTGTAAAGTATTTAATCTCAACTGACTCAGAGACAAAACCAGGACCACCCTAATCTTAATCATCGAACTCCAGTATACTGTAGTCCATGCTCACTCAGAAGCAGACCATCAGATTATCATCAATGTCTTTACTGAGGCATACAAGAAAATGGGACTGATACTTAACATTCAGAAGATTGAGGTCCTTCTGAGCAGCCCCCAGCTCCAGTAATTCAGATTCATGGTGAGACTTTCAAGGACACTGAGTATTTTCTATACCTTGGAAGCCATCTCTCGCAGAAGGCTGACATCAACAAAGAAATCCAACATAGCCTTAAATGTGTAAGTGCCCCCTTCGAATGCTTGAGGAAACAGGTGTTCAAAAATTGTGACATTAGATCCAAAACCAAGCTCATGGTTTAGCAAGAAGTTGTAGTTCCCACCTTCCTCTATGGAGCTGAGACATGGACAATGTACAAAAAACACCGCAAGATGCTGGAGAAGTACCAGCAGTGCTGCCTGTGGAAGATCCTTGGAATTCAGTAGGAAGATAGATGCACCAGTATTAGCGTTCTCTCACAAGCAAACACCATGAGCATCAAGGTGGTGATCATCCAATATCAACTTTGCTGGGCTGGCCTTGTCATCTGGATGTCCAATTCCAGACTCCCAAAGAAAGCTCTATTCTCCCAGCTTAGTCAAAACGTACCCTCAAGAGAAGGAGAGAGAAAGTGCTTCAAGGATGCCCCCAAGACAATTTGAAACAATGAAACATTGACATCAACTTGTGGGAGGCTATCTCCCAGAACCACGCTAAATGGAGGAAGAGTCTGCTGCAAAAATCTCAGTATTTTGAACCTGTACAATGATGACAGGAGATGGAAAAGCAGGATCAGCAGAAACAGTGTATTGTAGACTGAATCAACAATCTGGAGTCCATCCCATATGGAAACATGTGTCCAAGTTGCAGCAGAGTCTGTTGATCCCAGATCTGTCTCATCAGCCGTCTCAAGACCCGGCTAAACAAAGCTCTGGCTGGGATGATCTAGCTGGGGATGCTCCTGCTTTGAGCAGAGGGTTGGACTAGATGACCTCCTGAGGTCCCTTCCAACCCTAATTTTCTATGATTCTATGATATACTGCTGGTTTAGGGTGGGTACTTCAGCATAATGTTTTTCTCCTTCTTCCACTGAAATACTTTGCCAGGTTAAATCAAGGTCTGCAGTCTCTATGATCATTCTTCTGGATATCAAATAGAGTAGAGCACTGTGTATTTGGCTAAGAAATCTCACACATCAAAAGATTTCATTTTCTATAACATTTCTCAGGAACAAATATTGAATCTGGTTCATAATCGGCCACGAATATGAATCAAATCCCAATAGACAATTGGATACATGCTGGAAATTGAATAAATCGTGAACATTAATTTATTTCTGTGGTTGCTAAGTTGCTTTTGTAGTTCTGAAGCATGCTTGGAATTAACATTTTTGCTTTCTAAAACCTTACACAATTTGGCCCACTTAATCATGTTTCCTTGAAGTCCAAGGCAATATTCATGATGACTTCAATGGAAACAGTTTTGGGGCCTTTGTTTTTAAAAGCAAAACCTTGATGAAAACTTTTCCCATTTGGTGTCCTCTCTCACCTCAAACTAATTGTCAATTGTCTGATCTCTTTCTTGTTTTGTAAATTAATAGAGACTTGAAATGTTGAAAACAGAGGTTACAAGTTTCATAAAGTAGGATAAAGCAGCACTCTGTTTTTTAACACTTACCAAAGGAGAAATGGTCCAAGTGACAGTCAGCCATACTGGCCAATTGCATTTCTTATTTAAACAATAAATTAGTGTCTAAGTTTCCAGTAATTAATTTCTATTCCAATTTACATATCTCATTCCTTTCATTTTTTTTTTTTTTTGCTTTCATGTTTTTAAACTGTAATGTAGCTAAGATCTATTTAAAGCAACCTTCTCTCCCCAGTGATTGATGTTAGATACAACAATTACAATGCCAGTGCTAGGGATAATTCTTTGCAGATGTTGTCAAATTACAGGTTAAATGAGGAAAAAGTTCCTTTCTTCCGGCCACCCACTCTAGTTCCCTTGAAATAGGTGCATAGTACTGTATATCCTATGCTGTAGGTGCAGTAATTCCCCATTCAGTCACTCATCTGGTTTAAATGACTTCCATTTGCCATTTCAAAGGATGACAGAATGTTATGTTCAGATTGTTTTGCAGGTACCAAAAATGCAGTAACTCTGCTTTGTGTTTTAGCTGGCAAAGAGAAGTGAGCTGGATCTGGCAGCACTATGCTGATTTTCTTTTTAATATAAATAACATTTGCAATTGTGAACAAAAAAAAGTGAGGTTAGCTTATTTTAACCCTTTACAAACCTTTCCACTCTTCAAAGATTAAACAGATTCTATGTTGCAGTGTTGTAATCATATCTAATAATGAATGGTACATTTTTGTGCTTCATAGAGATGGACTGAGTTTGTGTCCGGCCTGGCTGTGCCCTTTTGGGAGAGGGTAGAGGAAAATTGTATATTCCTCAGTCTTTGAGACAAGAGGCACACACAGACATATTCCCCGATGCTGAGAAAACTCTCCCCTTCCCACCCTCCTTGCCCCCCAACTCCCCTATATTTAAAGGAAAGAAAAAAAGGAAACTAAAGCAATGGCCTCAGTCTCCTCTGTATCCATCCTACAGAGTGGCAAAAATGCAAGGAGGGGAAAGGGCTGTACCAGTCTCAAGGATGACAGTGTGGGCTGGATTGCAGAGGTTATATGCCCCAGAAGCACTGCTCCTCCCCAAGTGTCCCCTGTGGTGACATGACCTTGTGCTGCCTCTTAAGCAAGATTCTGCCATAATAGGCATGTTCTAGACCATAGCAATAAGCCTGAAGACATTTTCTTTGTAATTCACTGTGTCAATTCTTAGCTACAATTGTGATTTAGATTTAGGAATGAATCACAGTACTGACTAAAATGAAAAAGGAAAACATGAGTAGCAATAAGAGCAGTGGACCAGAAATCAGGGTTTTTGTATTTGGTATCTAGTTCTGCTACTGCCTTATTGCATGGCCTTGGGCAAGTCACTTCCCATCTGTGCCTCAGTTTCCCCATATGCATAATGTGCATAATAGCCTGTCCTTCAGAGACACATGGTGCAATGCTTATTAAGGACAGAAGTCTGCTATGTTTTTCTTCAGATACACAGTGGTATTAGAAATGGTAAGTTGGTTACTATGAATTGTTGCCCAGATTGCTTAAGCCCAGGAAGAAATCTAATCCTTCTGCTTAACAGAATAGAAGGTACAGTTATGGGAGTGAGGTTGCTCCAGTTGTTAGGGTACTCGCCTTTGTTTTGGGAGGCATAGATTAAATTCCCAGCTCTGTGACTTGTGCGCCCTACCTGACCTGGGCAAGTTGCATTATCTCTCTGTGCCTCAAGTCCTATCTATAAAAATAAGGGTAATGGTATTGAGAATATGCACATTTAATATGATTGTGAGCTGATGTACAAACATCTAAGACAGCCAGATACTATACTTGGCAATGTTAGGAGAGGGATGGGGTGAAACCATGTGGAGGGGGAGTGAATTGCACCTCCTAAAAGTGTTGGGCTACAAACACTATCTACCTGAACACCAGGGAGATCCCTGAAGTACTCAGGGCCTGCTCATCATCACACCACCCTTTGTTCTAGCCTGCACGTCATTTGCACAAATCAGCTTGCTGAGAGTCATGTGGATATGAAGATTTTCAGGGAGCCAAATATTTCAAATACTAACTGTACAATTAGTAATTTTCTTCATCATCACATTCCTTATTTTATAAGTCCCATTCATGCCTCACCTTATTCTTTTTGGGTAAGTACAGACAACCAAAAAGCCCAAGGCTGAATCGATTCAATCTTTGCATGTTTGCCTAAGCTGCGTGTATTGAACCAATAAGCAAGTGAACAGGCACTCACTTTTGATTCCAGAAATGCAGCTACCTCCCTGCAGTGGCCCAGGTCAGAAGCTGGGGGGTTCTAGCGCACATCTCCCTTCTTGCTGAAGCAGACAAGGCTGGCCACCCACCCTGTGAGGAGGGTCTTGCGGGGGAGGTGCAAAGCATCTTGGGATGCTGGGGGACTGAGAGTTAACTTGAATCTGGAGGCGGATCTGGGACAGAAGTTAAATAAACCACTTTAACCTGAATCAGTTAAGTCTGATATTACATTCACTCAGGTTCATCTTAAACCGGCTTTCAGACAGTTGGAAAGTAGTTTATGTACACTGAACTTCTGTCGCGTTAGAGATTTTAACTGGTTTCCAATCATTTATGCCAGTTTATGTGTAATTTCTTTCCCTAGCCTTTATGACAAACTCCTCACAGGCAATTCACACATTGGATGTGAATTAAATACTGCGTGTTCTTGGAGGGACTCTCCACTAGCTCCTCTTCCTTTTTTAAACCCAACACCCTAGAACCTTTCGTCTTTCCCACCGAGCTGCACTCTGAAGTTAGCGCTACTCAGTAGTTCAATCACAATGATTTGTAACCTAAAAGAATTAATATTTTTTAGGGTTATTTTAAACATCGAGGGCAAATCCGTGTGACTGCTATGCTGAGTTTCGGAGGCTTGGCTCTCAAGAAAATAGTGAAGCTTGCTGATGAAGAACTGTGGTTTTCCTGTTTGTTGTCTGGAAAAGAGCATGTGGAGGTTGGCTGCAGATAGGCAGAGAGGGGACAGAACAAAACATATTTGTTTCTATGTAATGAAGATGCACAATCCTCACTTGCTTTGCACACTGCAAAGATTGTCATGTCTTAAAGGTAATACCAGAATCTCAATCTTTAAAGCATGGGCTTAACATCCATGCAATGGTTATGGAGCACTATAGCAGAGCTGCAGCTACTAGAATCCAAAGGATTTTGTTCTTCTAAAACAGCAAAGCCAAACAAACTTGAGATGCAATAAAGGTTTAAAAGTCTCCAGTATTAAGGCTGCCTAGCCAAACAAACAATGTCTGTAAACTGATAAAGAGTTTCCAGCCAGACTCCTTCACTTGGTTGTGTTTCTTTATACACTTTTGCCACATTAAATGATTATAAAAACAAAGAGTTTGCTTTCCTGGTAAAGAGGGTAGACAGTATTGTGAAACAAGAAGGATGTCTGATCCATGACTTTCACTGAATAAAATGATGGTTTTAACTAAGAATTTATTCACAAATTGCACCTTCTTTCCTGTTCACAGAATAGAGCAAAAAAAAAGAAAGATTTTTTTATTCTTTATGCAAAAAGCATCGAATACTACGCTATTTTTATTTTATAAACTGAGCGTGACTTCACAGTTCATTGTGTTCATATGGTACTGGATAGTGGGTTGGGTGGGTGTGCAAACACTAATGTCTCAAATGTTAATTTGAAATATGACTATTTGTATACAGAGAGGGCTCACAATTAACTTCCTATAAATAGTTTTGCCAAATACACTCACAAGATCACAGAAAATGAACAGAAAATGTTCACAAATGTCATCCAGTTTCAGAAAAGAAAGATTGGTGAACTGGCTTTAGAAAAAAACAAATTGTTGTAATATACCAACTACATACCTACAAATACATGTACATTTGTATATCACAGCATATACTGTGTGCACTGTAGACAAGCATAGTGTCTGTGTGTTATCTTGCCAGTACATATTTGCAGCTATTTGTCTAACGGATGCATTTTACAATATTTTTATTAGCAAGTTCCCCGTATTGATTTTCAATGGCAATAATTTAGGAGCCATGACTGTATAAAAAATCTTGCACCCTTGGTGTTCGATTTAACAAGGCAACAATGTCATAGTAATAGTATAGCAATGCACCAAATCTTTGTTTAGATAAAGTCATTTGCTTATTCAAATTTATGGCAGGATTTATATTGCTATCTACAAATAGATATCAATAGTTAAAGAGATTTTATAGCTTTTTGACATTCAATATATTATGCAGGTTTAAAAGGCTCTGGAAAATGGATGAACTATCTAAGCTGAATAACTTTCCACTTGTAAAAATGCTTCTCAAAGTACAGAAGACTCAGATTTAATACTTAGTCTTGCTTGTTTAAGCACATGGTAAAATGCAGACAGGTTTTTCATATTTTAATCTTGACAGAACAATACCATCTTTGCAGAGCCAAAGCTAAATGAAAAAAATGACAGGCATATCTTATTAAGGAAGATAATTTAAGTAATACTTATTTTTAATGCTTCACTTAAGTAATACTATTTTATGTTTCCAATACATACAGAACTCTTTCCTGCCCCTTGTTGATATATTTTCCTGAAAGTGCTTCATAAATTATTATAAAAATAAGATTTTGAGCTGATTTGTTTCTAACGTATTATAAGAACTCTATTATATGTTCCTCAAATATGATATGACAAATCCTTTTTTATGGTATGCATTCTTTTTTCACAAGCATAATTTCCATTTGCCAGGTATCAGTGTAGATAAAAGTAAAACAGACAACCCCCCACCCGCCCCCCAACAAATAAAAAACAGACCAGAACCTTTTAAAAGAATAATGTTCTTGATGAAATACTTTAAAATCTAAAGAATCTACAACTTTGATTAATACAAATAATAGAAAATTTCCTAAATAACTTTTGTTCTTGGTAAGCTTCCAAGTAAGTAATTCACAAAATATGACTTTCTTCATTGGAAAGGTTATAAAAATTTGTTTGTTGGAGGTAGGGAAGGAAATGTAATTAAAGGCTAAATTCAGGCTCACATTTCATCTTAACTAAAAGAATATGTGTAATTTGGATATAAGTCACCTAGGCACTTCCTTTTTTTTTAAGGCAGTGCATATTGTCAGCAAATCAAATTATCCAATAGCAGAACTACATCTGGCCAAGCTGACTATGCCAGGTAACCTTAAATAGAAACTGTGCAGCAGTTAACTATGTTGCAATACTGGATTTTGCTGGTAATAGTTATCAAAAGTTCCCCTTTGTAGCATTTCTATAAAAAAAAAAGGAAGAGGCAAAATGAAAACATAAAACTTGCTGGGTTTTTTTTTTATTTATAAAAATTCCCTTTGCAGTTGGAAGTGCTTACAAAGGCATAATAAAATAAGGCAACTCTAGTTATTTTTAACTGCATATGGTCTACATAAAAAACGAAGCTATAGATCATACAAGCTATAATGAAGGCAAGTTAAAGATCACAGAAACTGGAATATTTTAGCCATCCTTGAATCTGGAAGGTCTTCAGGTGCTAGTCCAGTCTTCAGATGCCACTTAATTTCTGGGTGATCTTCAAGGGAAACATTTAATTGTAAGCTTGATAAATTAATGTTTGCAAGCTTGTTTATAATAATTATTATAAGAGTAGGCATATGATTCAGATCTGAGATCTATGACATACATGGCCTTACATCTGTTCAAACCTGCTTTATTTGCACAGACATGCACACTGGCTGATTTGACAAGATATGTTGTGGTATGTGCAGTGTCTACTGTATTTTTGATCAAAATCAAGTCCAGGATTTTCACTGGTGCTTATATCTCATTACAATTCATTTTCAGATATGGTCAGAGTCCTCAGTTCTGGTGCATAATTCTTAAATCAAAAGACACTTCCCTTCCAAAGCAGTACATACAACAGCATTCAATGCACTCATGTGCAAGTCCAAATTTTGCATCTGAACTACTTCAAAAAGGGGAAAAGGCTGTGCATAGGAATAGGAGACACAAGACCTTAGTTCTACTCCACAGATGTTCTTTGTTGCTTTTTGGCTTCATTCTGCCACCCAGATTTCAATAGTATAATTCATAAACTAAGGTACTACTCTATTTAAGTATGATACAATTGGCCAGAAATGGTTTATGAACAGAAGAAAAAAAAGGACTTGAAAAGACAGTCTGTGCATAAATAAAGCTGGTATGAATGAATCTCAGGATACATATATATTTTAGATCTGAACTACCTCTCATAACTGAACTGTTTTACAAACAGAACTGTTTTAAAAACAGTTACACATTTGACCAGTTATATTGATTTTAAGTTTTTATTTTCTATTTCATATAGATCTATGTATTGTAGGAAAACAGCATCTCAATCCACCTGTAAAACAAAGTCCCTTTTGTAGAAATCACTATCATGGTATCAGTAACTAATAGCTCTGGAATGATAACATTGTAAGTGTTTGCACCAGGATTCAATATTTTAGTGCTAAATCCTCTAAATAGTTGCCTGGGTTGATTCATCTTGGGTTTTTACTAGCCTTAGATGCTTTAACCTTAAACTTTGCTGTGAGTTGTGTAGACTAAAGTTATAGATCTTTACTCTCTTTCCCAGTCATTTTCCTCCAAGTATTCCCTTCTGTCTGATCCCTAAGTAAAAGACTAAAAATATGTTTGTATAGAAATTGTAGCAATAATGACCTTGGCTTTAGCTCTGGCCTACCACATCCCAAGTGGAATGAAACAAGAACTATAACTAAGGTGAGCTGAAGGGCATCAGTGCATTCTGAAGATATTTTCAATAAAGTTAAGTTTTGCTGAAGCCAAACATCAGAAGAAATGACAGAGACATATACAGTACTGCTGCCCTTCTTACTTCCAACATAAGAAATATTGACATTGCTCTGAGAAGCTAAAAGCTTAAAATAAACAGATGTAGATATTTCCTCTCCTCGGCGCTAAAGGAAGTTACACTTCTTTCCAGTATATGCTTATGAAGGGTATAGATGTAAATCACTGTTCAGCAACTTGAGACAGTATCCCACAGAATTGAATGTATTTTAGAAGCTATGATGTATAACACAACTCTTACATGGCAGATCATAAGGATTTTAGAGAGTCACTAATTTAGTGCCTACAAACAGATGAGGTGGTGTCTCATGACAATGAATACAGGAACAGCCAATATTGACAATACATTTGTATTATTAAAGCTTTGGATACTGAATAAATAAAAAAAGCTTCAGTTTGACACCTTACTCATGCTGTGGAAGTAATTCCACTGTCTTATTTTAGTTGGATAAGGTGGAAAATAAGGTACTGGTGAACCAGTGTAACATGCTTATTGTGTTATCAGCCTGGAATATCAGGATTCTGGTAGCGAAGAGAAAAGAACATGTACAGATGAAATCAGCCTTCTCAGTAGTATCTTGTCTTTACTGGATATAGCATCTTTTACTCCAGATAACTGAAAACATTTCACAGACCATAGGCCTGTTCCTTAAATGTTTAGTACAGCTAAACCATATGGGAGTTTGTTGTGGTAAGGACTGCATGGTTGGTTTCTACATGTATGTAGGGCTGAACAACATACATGAATGCATATATACAATGCATATTTTGTGCACATCAAATGGAGACACTCACATAGATGACAGCAGCAATGAGGCATACAATACAATACTTCATGAGTCAGAGGACGGGGAAATTTGACCAGAGACACTGGTACAAACTTTTTTCGTATGAAAAATGGAATGAAAGACAGGATCTTGGTTTCTACAGTCTCATCCACAAGACTCCCACACAGCGAACCACATGGATTTCATTGTATCTACCTTAGAACGATGAAGCTCTGAGTCACTTTTGTATGGATTTGGACCTGTGGTTTCCAGAACTCTAGACATTGAAAGTTAGGAGTTTGTCACTAAGCTCTGAAAAAAAACCCTCCTTTCCCATAGCACTAAGTATGGGAAAACTGAAAAAAATCCCCTTGGCTGTTAAGATTTAGGAGAATGAGAGGGAATGGCTTAACTCTACCTTTCCCTAGTCCCTCTCCTTACTCCAGATACTCAGTCTTCCAAAATCCCCACTCACTATTATCCCTCAACTACCATCACAATCCCAAGCTTCCCCACCCAGAGTAGACAGCACAGCCTTTTTACAAATACCCTCAGGCATGGTTTTCAAAAGTCTTGATGACAGCAATAGCTGGGAACTAGTGACAGCCACACATACAAAGGGACGTGTAACTACATCAACCCTAATCCCATGTGAGAAGGGAAGCTTCCTTTTCCTATTAAAGTGCAAGGCATCTTATACTGAGGCCCTTACCCCAAATTCTAAAATTTGCTTCTCCTTCAGTTACTTGTTACTTGTACCCCTCTGTTGACTGGAAATGTCTATGCCTATAGTTATACAGAGGGGCTGGCATTGCTATATTAAACAAAAGTGCTTAAAGCTCTCACTGAACATAAAGTCATCAAAAGAAATAGAAATTAACATCTGGGGTGGGAAAAAAACAACACAACTAGCACTTTTGTCTTTATATTAAGAAAAAATTCTGTCTTTCATGGCCTGGCACCCCCCCAAACAACTTGAGGTTGTCATGCAGGAAAACTATCACTGACTAAGGAAGCAGGGTTGAGAGTAAAACAGAAACAATGCTATAGTGAAGTGAGTTGTGCAACAACAGTATTCCCCTGTACCCAGACAGAGGCCATCATTCCTATATGTTAACAATTAAACTCCTGACACCAAAACCATGCCTAGCGCCTGGTTTTTCTTGACCAAGCCACAGTCTCTCCCAATTGACAACTAATGTCATAAGGTGAACATGGCCATAGCTTCAGACATTTCAGTTAATCCCCTTGGCTGTTAAGATCTAGGAGAATGAGAAGAAATGGCTTAACTCTACCTCCCCCTGGTCCCTTTCCCTACTCCAGATACTCAGTCTTCCAAAATCCACTGGTGATAGCAAGCCAATGGATGAGGTGAAAGTAGATCCCGTCTTTACGGACCTGTGTGATCTTACTGATACTTTCCATTAAGATGGCAGATGGCAGGTGTACATAAAGTGATGTTGCTCTCATTTTTAGACTGAAGTGAACAGTAGCCTTCACTAGTGTTTTCTCCAACTACTGTTTTTGCCTGTTCCTGAAGGTGAAGCAGTGGTTTCTAAGGTGAGCAGTTTTTCTCTATCTCAACACATTTTTTTTGTTTGTTTCATGGAATGGCAAAAATATAGGGACCATTCGTCTTCTCATTGATTCAGAGCCTTCATTGGACCTTACAACCAATCACATTTTGAAAGCTAAAAAAACCTAATACCAAAAAAATCTGCATGACTGCACAGATTTGTGAGCCAGCTTGGCTACAATATGAGCTAGCCAAAGCCTTCAACTATAACTTGAAAACATTTTTTCTGACATGTAAAAAACATAGGCTTCAGCTTATTGCTGCAGTATGCCTCTCCACTTCCATGTGTAAGTGAAGTGCTGAGTCACAGTAAAAACATTTTACACCCAAATCTTGTGCCTTGGTGTAGTTCTGTTTTTAAACAATTTCATATAAGCAACCAAATGTTTAGGTGCTTCTCTGAATTGTATCTGGCATGCAGGTTTCTGCAACTTTGTCCAGTTAACATGAAAGGTTATATCATATGATACTATATCTCCTAAAAAGCAGTGTAGTTTAATGTTACACCTTCTGCTCTATCCATAATTCACTCCATTTTGCTGAGGAACTATGGAGTTACTGTACATGGTGGGTGATCACATTACACAGTTTGAAATATTTAAACCTGGACGAGAATAAATAAGCTGAATCCTCCACTCTGTATTTCATTGCTTCTGTGTTTCCTTTTCTCAAAATCTTATCATGTGAACACAGTGTAGTTTTTGGTTTAATAAGAATAATAATGGCTCAGGATTCAGGAAAATGACTCACGTGGAACAAGTCCAGGTCTCCTAGTTTGGTCCTAGTCAGGTCAGTATGAATCAGATGACCCTTATCTTACTTTAAGACTGAGAATAAAAAAACCTCTCCCTCTACAATCCCAGCCAATTTGTGTTACACTATGCAGCATATCTCCTTCTCCTCTCACATTTCCTAGCTCTTCAAATCTGCCTGTTACCTCCTTTGCAACATTTCCTGTGCATGCCTTTCTCTTAATTCCACCTCTGTGCAAATTCTTTCATGCTGTCATTTCTCCTTCTCCTGAGCATCCTTTCTTTCTCTTTGTCCTTCCTGATACTCAGTTTTATCCCAGTTCTAGCAGAAGCAGAATGTTGCTATGTGCTTTCTCATGCAGTTTGTGTGACCCACATCCCACCCAGGCCAAAACTGATTTATTTGTTTTTAAAACTCAATGGACTTGAACTTCAGGCTCCTGAGAGACTTCAGCTCTACATGAACCAAAACTAGAAAATGGGTTTTCTTCTTTTTGATCCAACTCATCCCATAAACTATAATGGTAGTGTCAGAACCAGTGATTCGAAACCAGCCAGCCCTCCCTAATCACTGAATTCAGAGGAACATGAATTCACATTGGCCCGTCTGTTATCAAGATATGAACAAGCAGATACAATAAAGCACATTAATAGCCTCTCTGTTCACCTATGCAGGTTGTTTTGGAAAGTAGTTGTCTGCACCAAAAAGAAAGTAGTAACTTAATACATACATGAAAAGAAAAATAACAATCCATTTTGTTATGTGATGGAGAACTCAGGTTTTGTTTCTGGTTCCTGAACACAATCTAACCAGGCTCAGCTAGAAAAAAGCTCAGCTGGACTCAGTGCTCTTGTAACTAACAGAAGGGAAAGCATTTTCTGTCTTTTATATGCTCCTGGTTTATGCTCATTTAAAAATAAAGAGATTGGAGAACAATTATTAGCCCATTTTACACTTGGAATATGGACATGCAATCATTTCCAGTGCCAAGAAAATACTTAGCACTAAGAAAATTCTTAGTACTGGACAATTAGGGCATACAGACATCCTAGCCCCCTGGCTAGAGATCTGCACAGGCAAGCTGTCCAGACATGGGGCAGTAAAGGGTTGTTCCTTGGGTCACTCTGGTCTTTAGGGGTGCCCAATGAATGACAGCCTATGCTCTCTAGAACTGTTCCCTTCTAGGGAAGGGGACAGTTGGCAGTCACTGACAGGCCACAGCACTCACAAACAGCCCCTCACCCTATAGTTCTGCTTTCCTTACTTATTCCACCCTCTGCCTCCTGTTAAGACCAGGGTCACCCTTGTGCAGGGGAGGGAGCAGAAAGCATGGCTTCACTCATTCCAGGGGCACCCATGGCTAGAACCGCTCCATGGCTGCAAGGGAAACCTCCTACCCTATGCACAGCTTGAGGAAAATGCCCTGCTAGAGTTGTTCCTGAAGTTGGGACATTTTTCCATAGTTGGAAACTGTCCCGGGGCTCTGGGATGGTTCATACAAGGGGAATCTCATGCCAATCAGCTGACTGGTGAAAAAGAAATGTTCAACCTGGCTTGACCCATCCTGGGAACACCCAAGACAGACTGCCCCACCGACGAATGCCAGGTCTGTTTGGGGGGGCGCTGTGCCTGAACGGTCAGAGGTACTAGAGTGCCTGTGGGGCGCTCTCGCAGCTCACTGTTGGGAAGACTATCAGGAAGTCAGTGCTGTGCCTCCCTCCCTCCTTGTCCCTTGGAGGGGGAAGGGAGAGTGGAGGACTGTCAGATACTGCTTGGGAGAAGTTTACAGCCATTGAAGCTGAAGTGAGAGAAGACAGATCTTTCTAGTGGGAAGTGGTCTCATTTTCTTGGGGAAAAGTCAGTTCTTTACCATAAGAAACCCCTTGAATGGCAGCATGCTAGGTTTTGTGCTGGGAGAAAGGCATGTCTCTTGGCACAAATGTAATGCCTTTCTATAGCCTTGCATAGTCTAGGGTTAAGTGATTTATCAAGGCCACAAAACAAGATTAGAAACCTGGAGTCCTCTTGACTCCTAGGCAAGGTACAGACAGTCAAAAGCCTAAAGCTGAATCAAACAAACATTTATGGGTTTCTCTAAGCTGTGTATATTGGATTAGGAGCAGAGGGAACATGTTTGCCATTCAGTAGGGGGGCACGCAGATGCCTGCACCGGCTGAGGCCAGAAGGTAGGGGGTGGTCTCGCATGCCTCCTAGCAAGCCGGAGATTGCAGATGATAGTCGAATGAGGGCCATCCCTGTTTGGCTGTCAGGCACTTCCCCCCCAGCCTCTTGCTGTTACTGTGGATCTTCTCCTGCACTCAGCCCCAGGCTTCCAGGGAAGCTGCTGAGTAGGTCACCATGGCATGCCCCCTTCCTGCTGCCACCGGCCATGCAAGCCATGGTGACACCCTCTGGGGCTCTGCTGAAAGCCTAGGGCTGGGCATTGGGGTGGGTCCATGATGATGGCAGGGATTTGGTGGGTATGTGCCTGACAGCCAATCAGAAGTGGTCTAGCTCTGTAAAAGCAAAGATAGGGCTCTAAAGGACCCGATCCTTCCTTCTGTGGAGCACTTCTGACCCTGCTGCCCAGTGCAAGCCTTCTGGGCTTCCTGGTCCTTCTTGATGGAGCTCGGCATCAGCTGCAGCTGGCAAGACATGCCGGGCAACCTGGGAGACTCACACCAGGCAGCAGGGACAAGAGCCCTCTGTAGAAGGAACGATCAGGCCCCTTGGAGCTCAGCATCAGCAACAGCTGAGGAGCCCAGTCCTTCCCTCTGTGAAGTGCCCCCACAAGCTTCCCGGGCTGTTGGGCCCATCTTGTTGACTGCTGCTGGTGCTGAGCTCTGAGGGACCTGATCTTTCCTTCTACAGAGCCCTCCTAACCCCACTGTCCAGCAGAAGCCTCCCTTCCCCCCGCCCCCACACCACCTGCCTGTTTCTGTGTCAGCTTGGGTCTGACTGCCCAGCAGCCTACCACCCAGCAAGTGCTAGCACGTCTCCCTGAGAGGGGAGGCTAGTTGGGAGGCTGCAAAGGACCCTGGGATGCCACTGGACATAAATCGAGAGGGGGTCTGGGACAGTAGTTTGACAGAGTGGTCTAACCTAAACTGATTACATCTGATACTATACCATCCAGGTTTATCTCAGACTGAGTTACACCATTTTTAAACCAATCTATGTGCACTGAACTGTCCTGTTGCAGGTTTAGACCTGTTTTCATTTACTTATACTGGTTTGTGTATAATTTTTCTTCCTGGTCTTAATCAGGTAAATTTTTTCTACCTGCTTTAATATCTATACGTCACTGTCTCTCACATACCTAAGTGTATTTCTCACATACATTAACTCCGTTGTTTTATGCACAGGACTGCATGGAATAATAGAACTTGTATGTTGACTTTTTGGGTCAAAACATCCATTTGTTGTTCCTTTTAATGTACATGATACCTGCCAAAACTTGCCTGTTAGCTGTTTTCTTCTCTTTCCTAGCACTACATATTTATAGTGCTGTGTATGGTATTTGGGCACTTTTTTCTTTGTGAGTTGAGACTAAGTAATGAATTGTTTTTGTACCATGGAATGATAACAAAGATATGTGCTTTTATAAAATATCATGCATCTCTACCTGCAGATAGTAAGGAGAATAAAATTGCCCTTTTCTTTTCTTCTGCAGGCACTCCAGTTCCGTATGCAAAATTGTGGTAGTATACAAGCAGTTAAGTATACAACCAAGTTGTGGGAGTATACAAACAACATACTAGAGCTGTGTAAAATTGTCATTATGCCACGTGCTTTCAGACATTGTTCCAAATCGAAAGTAGGAACAAACATCAATGAGTCTGACGGACATTTTAACATACCCTGCACAAAGTTTCAAAGGAACTTAGAATAAATGTCTAGATTTATGATTTTGTATGTATGTAGTGTGAAACTTAACAGTGGTTCCTCAACATAATTCGACAGTCTCCATTGAGTTTCACAAGACATTTTGAACCTAGAATCTCAACAGAGATTTTGGATTCATCCAATCAAAATTAAAGAAAAAAAAAGTCACGGGATACGAATCCCACATATACTGAAATAAAAAAGACAATGTTTAGGAAACCCTTGTGAATAAAACATCAAGCCAGGACTTGCACAGTTTAAATCCCTTTACACTTACTAGTTATTTGCAGTTCTGATAAAAATCAACCATTCTTATCTGACTAAAGAAAAGGAATGCAAGAAGCTAAGTCTGTCATATGAGGTTTTTCATTGTATTTTAGTAGCTTCCTTAGACTTTGTAAGTATGATGGTTTTTTTAAAGATTCTAACACTTTTTCACATCCTTGCCAACTCAGCAAACCTTTGTTCTAAAATCTTTTGTGCCCATTAGGACTGTTAATTATAGGTTACACCATCATTTGATTTATTTTTTTTCTCATGGGCAACATTTTTTTTTTCATTGAGCAACATTCAGAAACTTGGAAATCTAACCTGTGTTTTAGTCTCAGGACAGGCACATTCTTTTGGTAAAAACCTCCCCAGTTGAACTTGGGATACATTCAACTCTTGTATGGTTGATACCAGGCCAGGTTAATTATGCAATCACTCCAACTAGAAGAGGATAGCAGGATACATGCACATTTTTGAAAGATTTGTTTTTAATACAGAGACAGTTTTTTGGAATCAAATAAAGAAAATGGAAAATGCCTGCAATTTACAGTGAACTGGCATTCTGGAAATGTAAGGATTTAAAGGACAAATAAGGCCAACTTGAAGCCATGTGGGGCTCAGTTATAAGTATAGCTGTATCAGTACATGTAGAAATACTCAAGGTAGCTTTAATCAAGCTACCTTGTGCATCAATAGGAACTTAGCTGTGATGCTAACTACAGATTGTATACATGTGTGCTTGTGACCCTGCATATGTTTTGGAGCAGCTGGGCCTCACTGAAGCCTTTGTGGACATATCTACATTGCTGTAGATATCCAAACTAGCTAAATTAAAGCTAGCTTAAATTCATTCATATGTATTCCAGTTGCACCACTTGTACCTCTTCTTGAACTCTCAGGTACCCAGAGACAGTGTGCAGAATTGCTATACTATTTTGGATATCCTACTCCACACCTCTCTACCCAATATCGAGGTAAAGCAATGGGGCCACAATTCTGCCTTTTCCTTGTCCCCATTGAGTTAGTAGCATTCTCTGATTGTTAGGGGGCAAAATGCACCAGGCTTATTTGTTGGGGAAGGCTATAAAGGTTCATTTTGCTTTGTTTTCTGCATCACTTTTTCACTTGCACAGGTTCAGTTTTTTTCTATCTGTCAAGTCAGGATAATGCACGTTGGGTTGAATGGAATTGCTCACTGTTCAAGTTGAGAACAATGTAGAAAATGCCAGTCTTAGCAAAACACTTGATCTCAGGGCTGGCCCTAAAATAATGACTACCTAGGACAGCAAAACTGAGGAGAGATGAGGGGAGAGAACAGAACAACAAAACAAACTCGTGGAGAAAACAAGACATGTAGACAGAAGAGCAGCTCCCCACTGTAACTCATAATGCTTTAAAGGAAGCATTTTGAGTTACAACGATCCCCCAAACCAAACAGAAGTTCACTTCTGAGTCTGGGGTGGAAGGGGGATTGGGGAATCCAGCTGCTGGCTGTGAGCCTGAAGCTGGTTTCCCACAGCAGTGGCTCCTCTTCCCTCCCAGCCCGGCTACTGTTTTCAGAATGGGAGGGGGAAAGGGAGCAGAGGAGGCTCGTTCTAGGGCTTCCCCAGCCAGTGCTGGAGTGGGCTGGATAGATTGGCGCCCCTGGGGTCAGTGGATTGGAGCCCCACAAGGTGAAGCACCAGCCTAAAAAACTCAGACTGAATACCCTCCGCTCCCTTTCCCCACTCTCATTCTGAAAACAGCTCTGACACTGAGAGGAGGTGCAGACATAAGTTACTGAAGATGCTGTGTTTTGAAATGTCTTCATATAAACTTTCATGCAACAAGAGTTCAGATTTTCATGGTGCTCGGCCCTTTTAAAGCAGTTTGCAGCTGTGCACTTCTGTTTGGTCATGGCTGTAGAGTGCTTTCAGGGGCTAGATCACGCAAAAATTGTCACTGCTGTCTGTGCCCAAAGAAAACCCTTTTCCCCACACAGCTTATTTCCCATTGGTACCCTAGTATCTTCTCCTTCTGACCCCCAGTCCCAGTGGTAGAACACATAGGTATTTCTGTTCTACTTCAATTTATTAGGCTGAACTAAATGTCATCACATTTTTTTCCTGTTTCTCCCACACTATCATGCCAGTTCCTACTTTAGCAAACCAGACTGTTTTGAAACAATTATTAAGGAAGAATCACTTATGACATCTTTTACAAGTGATAAAAGTAAGATTCTGCTTTTGCTTCTGCTGTTACATAGATTTATAATGCAAGATACAGCCTCGCTCTTTAGTTTAGATGCTTCTTATACTCTTGGCATGTAAGGCAAAAAAGCTTTTCAATGCAAACCATTTAACCAGCTCTAAGCATTTAAAAATCATGAATCAGGATCCAAAACCAATCAGAAGATTTTCTGGAAAATGATATTTGAAGTTTTATTTTTGGATTTTATATTTTTATGCTCTTTATTTGCCCTTTTTTGTTGGAGCCTTTTGGGTCCCTTTATTCAACTTCTTTTCCATCAACCCAGTGACTGGAGAGACACTTTCAAATAAACTAAGATCGTTGTTGAATAGGCTGATACCAGTAGCTTGGGTTTTAGGGAAAACACCAAATATCGTAGGGCTTAAGAAAAAATCACAAAAATTGGAAACCCTGTACAAAACCAATTTTGGCAACAAATCTAAGATTACTTATATACAAAATCTGTACTTGACAAATTAGCTAATGATTTTGGATGCCCCTGTCCACATTACAGACATCCCAAAAAGGCCGATTTTTCAGAGGGAGTGCATTCAAGGATAGTACTTTAGGTAGAAAAATGCCTATGCTATAAGTAAAATGTAAACAGGGAAAATGAAAATGTGGTTTTCCATTTGCCAGTAGGTTTCCAAATCATCTTTGTAGCACTAAGGTCTCCTCTGAGACTCCCACAAAGACCAAGAGGTTTGAGCAGTGTTAGTTTTGTATTCTAATATTTCTCACAGCCATTATGCTTGCGCCTCCCTCTTGCCAGGAAATCTCTCATGGTCAGAAAAAAGCCATCCACGTCAGCTTCTACTAGTTCTAAGAAAGGCAGCAAAAAATGAAAAATCAAGTCCCTGTCATATTCCATTGAGCAGGCTGGGGTAGATGCGGATGTCTCGCCCCCATTTACAATCTGAACCAAAAGATCCTAAGCCAAGAAAGCAGCTGGCACAATAAAAACAGTAAAAGCTCTAGCTGGCACCTCATGCTGACAATGACTAGCCAAATCTCCATGGGGAAAAATGCCAGTATAGATTTCTGTGACAAAAACAACAAAATAGATTTTTGTCAATGTACATAAATTTGACAGGAAGTCAGACAAATCTATCAATAATGAGTGACATATATCTGCAGTATTCCTAAACAAAATGGTGCATTTGAAGACAAACTGAGAAAATTACTAATTGTGTCAAACACTGCACATATTTATCTGTATTTTTTAAAATTTGAATACGACATTTGAATTCTCAGGTTGCTCTCTGCCTCTTCCATGAGGAATTGACCAAATGCAGTAGGACTATTCTAAGTATATTTCAAAGGACTAGTATATGAAAGAGATGAATCAGTCCCTAATGATCACCGTGCCCTAGTTTCCCCTTTTGGAATATAACCATAATATTTATGGGTGATACCAAAGAGTTGTGATGGATAACTTCTCCTCCTCTCCGAGGGATCATACAGGTCTAAAGTATATGGGTGCTATTCAACTTCTGTCAGTGACGACCATGAGATAGAGATGGGGAGCCGGCAGCGTGTCACCTTAATGGACACAGCAGATTATGCAGATCTTAAATAGAGAGGAAATGTGGGTGAAGGGCATCCAGTTAAATTCGGTTCATGGAAATAAAGAGGGCAGAAGTGAGCAGCAGGAATGTTTAGGGACATGAGCTGACACTGAGGCTTACTCACACTCAAGAGATACGACATGCAGGTAATTTGTTAATGAAAGACATTTAATATCTTCTAGGGGAAAATTGAGTCTACTTAGTCAAATACAAAAAATCTACAAAACGTTTGAGATTTATACCCAGCTAGGAATGTATGTATTTCATATTACTATAGAAGATATGATCCATTTACTATTTATAATTTTATTAATATCTAATGTATTTACATTACTCCAAGTACTCAAGTATCTGTCTCTATCAATCAAAGCTAGGTTAGTTTAATCACAGGCATTATCTCACTTTTGCAGCTACATCTTTTCTGTCTATACATTTTTATTTGGATATATTTAGAGAACGACATAAATAAAAATATCCAGAAGGCTTGCTTACAAAACCAGAGTGAATTGCCACTGGTAAGTGAGAAATCGTCCGTGCTCCCATCATTCTGCATCTCTCTATAGACCACACACATTGTGAAGGGTCTAGGTGAAATAACTTGCAAAAGGAAGACAAGTAGCTCTGCTTTTGAAATGACATGCTGCCTACAGAAACAACAAGAAGGACAAAAGAGACTCTGCTTAAGAACTTCCATTCCTTGTTTATACATCTTTTTTTCAGATACACTTTTCAATGCAATTTAACTTTTACATATCACAGACTAATAAACCTTCAACAAATGTAAACTGATGCAGCGCTACTGTCTTATGTTATGCTTTTACAATCAGCTTCAGGCATGGAGGTGCTCAGGCACTGCAGTTCTGCATATGATGCAAGTCTTTAGAGGACAGATAGGTGGAAAGACTCAGCTACAGAAGGCTTTATAAGGGAAAAGACAGAAACTGAAGAAATGTCTTTTTCACATGAATTGCACAAATTCATGTCAATTGTACATCGTGAAATAGTGTATCATGTTACGTAAAAGTGAGCTAAAACACTCCCTTTTCAAAAAACGGGTCACTTTCACATTGACCTGATTTTACCAATCGTGAATTGGTATGAAATAGAGGAATGTAAAAACTACTGTTGCCTACCTCACATAGTGACCCCAAACAGCTGTTACTGCAACCAAGAACTCAGTTTGATGATGACATCTTCACAATCATCTCCAACAACCAAATAACAGCTGAAGTACCTGACTGGCCCTGCACCAAGAGGGGATCCCAGTACCTTAGCATGGCGTTCCCAAGGCTAGCTGAACTGACTTTGGAACCATTTTGTGCCAATGGGGCAGGGCAGAGTAACCCAGTTTCCGGGCAGAATCTGTTTATGATTTCAGTGATGACCATGGATTAAATTCAGCCCTGGTGTAAAAATAGTAGGGCTCCCATAGTCAGGGGGTGATTCTGAGCTGGATCAGGATCACTGTGAACACACATAAGAGATCAAAGAAAAAAATTACAGCTTCAGCAAGAGATTTGTCCTCAGAGCCAATCTCTGTGCCATTGTCTTTTAAGAACACTCGTGTATGTTCGGGGTGGGGAACTTCAGCCAGTCTTTCACTTCTTGCTTGTTTTTCCTTGTAGATTTCTATTAAATGAACCCAATATATGTACACAGTAAATATCCCCATAATCAGGTCAGCATAGACTTCTAGCAACATGAGAAGGCATCTTTCTCAGGATAAGGGAGAGTTTTAGAGAGATGCCATGTATAATTACAACATTTTACTAGGAAAACTTTCAGTGTGTTTACACTTGGATCTCTTCTGCATTGGCAGTGGTGGAAGCCTAATCTGTGGGCAGAGTTACTACAGCACTGCCAAGTGGAGTAAGGCTTCTGCTGCTGCCTGGTAGCAGACACATGTAGACACTCCTGTGCCTTCTGCCAGCTGCCAGAGTCTGTTCAGAGTATACTTTGCATTCTACACTCTGGAAGCTCAGCTGCTGAATGGGGCAGTGTAGAGCTGAAAGTGCAAATGGGAGAAAGGTTTTCAGATGCCCTGGCAGTGGCTGCTGCTGCCTGCCACAGAACTTCTGCCATCAGAGGCAGGTAGGTACAAACAAGCCCAGGAATACATGTACACATCAGGGATGCCTCCTGCATCAGGGGACTAAGGAGGGCTTTAGGACAACTGTTTTAAAATCCTTTTTTCTTTAGATACTTTGAGCAACGTCTATCAATAGCTTGATGCCTGACTACCACTGAAAACAATATCAGCTGAAACCAGTGAGACTTAGGGTTTGTACAGACATTACATTTAGAAGTTCAGGAGGTTCGATTGGGTACAAAATGGCTGCCCCATCTAATTCAGTGATGCTTCACTTGAAGGAACAGAAGTTACTAGGATCCAATCTACAATCATGTGACTTACTTTAAGTCACAAGATGGTAGATCAGGTGCCATTTTCACAGCTCTTCACCAGTGCCAAAAGCCCAATCTTTGTATGCTGAGGGTGGACAGGATCTGAGGGACTAGCAGTGTCTGCCTGGGGGGTGGGTGGGATCCAGAGCAGGTGTTCCAGCAGGATCAGAGAGCCTCTCCGATCCTGCCAACCTCGCCCCTGCACCCCCCACTCCAGGACCACACCTGCCCGCCAGACCCCTGATCCCACCAAACCACCCCTGGTCCTGCAAAGCACTCCCAGTGCTAGTTTTACAGGTGTTCCCCAGGGCCAGGAGGCAAATCTAAGTAAGTTGGGTTTCCTGGAGGGACAGGGGTTAGTGGCTCTGCAGGTGCAGTTGGTGGAATCAGGGTGCTAGCTGCTCCACGGGGAGGTTGGTGGAGTCAGGTAGGGGAGTTGGCAGGATCAGAGAGCCTCTCCCCAACCCTGACTGGGGGCTATTTTTGGTCCCCAGACCCTCCTTCCCAGACCAAGATAGACAATCCCCCCTGTGGACTGGGTCAGACACAAACACACGTGCATACACACACATTACCAGATGCAGACTCTCAGAAGGAGCAACTGCAATTACGTGAATTCAGTTAGAGCTTCTGGATAAAACTGGAAGGTATATAGACTACTGGAGCCCAAAGTCCAGTCTGAGGGTGGGATAGCTGCAGAATTCGAGCCTAGTTAAAAGCATGAGACCTGGCACATGCCTGTGTATACCTAGAGAGATCAGAAAGGAGACAGAGGTGCAGCTAGCCCTGTGACCAGTCAAGGTCATCAAAAGTTAAATAGAATTACTGTAAAAATAAATGGATTATAACCCATCCCTTTCCATGAATATTTTCCCCTCCTGATTTTTTTTTGTTTTGTTTAATGTTTTTTAACAAAATATGTGAATCTGCAGTTTTGAGTGCATTCAGTTCTGTAAGGTAATTTCCCCTTCAAAATGAAAAACGGAAAAGAAGTAGGTAATGCTTTAATTTGTTATTAGGAGTAATTACTGTCTGGCCTCGAGGGGTTACTTCTACATTGGTTTTAACAAGAAAACCATTTAACATATATTTATCTTTGTAAATTGTCCTGAATGATCAGCAAATACCTAATCATCTACAAAAAGCTGTTTAAAACATCCTTACCCTGATAACAGGAAATTATAACCTATGAGACTAGAGAAGCTGAAGTAGTGGTTAAACTGTGATAGACACTTGCAAGCAGGCACAAAGTATTTATTTTTGCACATGTTTTCTTTGATTCTTTTTCTTTGGTTATTAATATATCAGGAATTAATCTAATGTGTGCTTCACAGTAATGTTGCATATTCAATACATGCTTGAATCAAAATCTGCAGTTGAACACTCCTGAAATCTTTCAGGAAGCCTGGATTCATATGCTAACTCAGCCTATGTTGAACACAAACCTTTGTTCCAAATACACACACTCACAGACACACACTTGAAGGTTTAGAAGAATTCAGATCAGAATCAGAGTTTCAGAGGTTGGCCCATGTAAATGGAGACTAGCAGAATAGCAAGAAAAAAGGAAGAATCTAAATATTAAGAACCACACAATTTTGACACGTTTATTACCTCTTTCTCCCATTACAAATTGTATCTATTGGTTATTGAAGACTTTGTGACATAGCTGTCATTAACATAGCAGCTTTGTTCTGATACAAGAAAACAGACATGCATGTGGCATCATCCCTCTGCCTTGGTTTCTCCGCTCATGTCAGCAGACAGGGGATTGAAAAATACAATGATTTTGCTCTCTGGGGACTGCATTGCTCAAGGGATTGGTAATAGGACCCAAAGCCTTTCAGCCTTAAATCCATTACTCAGAATTGACTCAGGTTGTCAGTGAATGAGACTTTCATACCATCTGAGGGAGCCTGTTTAACTGGCTATGTGGAAAAGAGAAAAAAAGATTCATCCTTTTAATTATTACCAATTTACATTTACAAATAAAGTCATCAAGTGACAGAAATTGAACACTTTCTACTTTTCAGTTTTTTTCTGCATGCACAATAATAACAATATAGCAACCACTGTTAATAAGGGTTGGTTAAACATACCCAAGTTTGTTCAAAATTTTGTGCAAGTTCCTTCTTATTGACATTTTGCATTAGCAACAAACTGAAATCTATACAAGCTTCTTCAGGTTCAAGGCCTTGTGTACAGAAAGGTCTTGAGATCTGGTAATAGAATTGTGGCATATTTATTTTTATTTGAATACATTTATTTCTTTGACCAGGACATCTTAAGAGTTTTCTAATCAGTCTCATGGTATTTAACAAGGAGTTAATTAACAAATGAATATCTAACAATATTCAATATTCTCTATTGCCTAACAATAAGTAAACATTAGCTCAGTAATACACAACAAAGGATGGTATGGATGCTTATCTGGAATTTACTTATTTTTATGTGAACCTATTAGTTTTAGAAGCTGGGGTGAAAAATCTTAGAAGAGGTTTTTCCAGGGAATTCCTGACAAATACCAGGCATTTTTAATGTAGTATTTTGCCTTTTCTGTTTCCAGATCCAGATCACAACTAGGAAGTGCAAAGTCATGTGAAAATTTGAAGAATAAACACAAAAAGTTTACAAAACTTTCACAAGCCTCAGGAAGGTTTATGCTTGGTTTGAGGATTGGCAAAAAAGTGCAGGCTGGTTCTTATTTTATCTACGTGGTTCAACTGTCCCTAGTTATGAGGCCGTATGAATTTGCTCTGTGTTAACACTTGGCAGACTGGGGTTTTTAGCCCAAGAGTAATGTTGTTCACAACTTTGTACTGAAAAAATAACAACCAGGAAAAACAACCTCTTATAGGATGTATTAAGTTATGCAACTGTAAAGAAAAAAATACTTTATGGTTACAGATATATCTTAGGTTCAACACTCAAAATCTCATATAATTTTAAAAACTGTAATTACTTTAGAGACAAGTCTATGATCTAGATTTTCAACCACAGACACACAGGGTCAGAAGAGGATGAGAGACAGGGTTTGAATTACACTTTGTCTCTTGGGGGTGTCTGAAAAAAAATTGGGCTGCCCATCACAATGCTGTAATAAAATCAGGGAACTCCCCCAGGTTATGATTTTCAAATCTTACAGGGGGGGCTTTTGCCACGTATATGGGGAGCTGAACCCCCCTGAGATCTCCCATACTTCAGACACTGATGAGAGTGGAACAGAGAACTAATTGCTGCACGGCTCCTCCAATTTTACCGTCATGTGAGACAGCAAAAAACCCCATGCAGTCCATGTTAGTTCTGCCATGAGTCTGCACAGCTTACCCTTGTAGCTATTCAAGACAAGTACAAGGGGCAGGATCAGTCTCAACATAACTTTGAACTTGAAAAGTTATTTCTGCTAAACTCTAGGATGGGATTAATCATATGTTTCTGTAGTAGAACAACATGAGGGATTTGATATCAGAAATAGTATTGATTTTGAAAAAGGTATAGATGGAATGATAAATGAGACATAGAAAGTTAATATTTTTATACAGCACACACTCAAGAGCAGGCTTCTTGAAATAGATATATTTCTAAGTGCTTTGAGAATAGTCAGCAAGTAAGTTATACTTTAATTGTGAAGCGATTCATAGCATGGTGTTAGCATGACAAAGTTTGGGGGAGTGGTAGTAGGAGACAGAGGGTGTGTCTACAAATTCATTAATGCACGGTAGTTACTGTGCATTTAGTTTAGTACTTGCTTAACGAAGTACTAACCAAATGCTCAGTAAGTACAGTTACTGTGCAGTAGCACCGGCATACAGTTTTTTAGTGATGCTTATTGTGCTGTAGCCTAATGCTACTGCGCAGTATCATATTAGCACGATTTTTGCCCGGTATGCTACTGCACAGTATTATTAGGCTACTGCACATTAAGTATCTTGTGTAGATGTGCCCAGAGAGCAGAGGTGACAAGCTTGAGGAAGCATTAAGATCAAGAAAAAGGTCACAGTAATTAGTTGGTTCTGGAAAACCTGGGTTTGAGTTTCTAGTTTTGTGAATTTGTGTGCTTGCTTGCATACCACAGGGCTTGAGTTATACGAATGGCATTCCAGCTTTTATTTCTTTATTTGCCAGACCCTTAGCATTATCCCACTGTAGATTTTTTGGCATCTGAATTTATGGTCCTGTCTAAAACTGTAATGCTTCTCTTTGAATATACTTGTGGACCGTTCTGATCTTACTCTAATTGGGCATGCTTTAGGCTCATATAAAATATTAACATCTTGGCCAATGAAAGTCAGTGCCCAAAGCTCAAATGTTTCTAAAATTAATATAACCTTGTTTGTTTCTTGCAGAAGCCACAAAAGATCAATTCCAGAATGCCCTCCCCCTCCTCCTACCCTTCAGTATCTGGCAGTTCATTCTTCATGGGCAAAGCTTCCTTTTGTCATGATCTTCTGGACATGCTGCAAGGCCTATCTGTTAACTCAAGTCGTTGCTTGGAGGGCTGAATTAAGGGTGAGCTAAGGCTTTGGAGGTAATTTGGGGAGAGTTTGTGTATTCCTTTAGCTGGTATTCAGTTATTTTGTTCTAAAACAAAGTTTCCGTGTCCTGTGTATTGTCAGGTACAATAGCATGTAGGTTAAAAGTTAAACAAACATGTAGGCTGCATCCACACACATGTAGATGTTTGGTTCCCCAGGGACCACTAGAAATGAGACACCTTGTGCCGCCTCTAGTTGTCCCTGGGAAACTCCTGTGCCACGTGCCCTCTGGTGCATAGCAGGATACCCCGGGTGGGGTAAGAGAGGATGGGGCCAGCCCAATCCTGGCCCCAGCAGCCTTGCCTGGGGTTCTGGGGGCTTCCTGGGACTGCAGCAGTGGTGATCCTGCCACCTGGATTGTGGATCCGGACAGCCAGGGTCCGGCTTTGAGTGGCACATGTTCCCCCCATATGTACTGCTCCACTTTTCCTTTGTGCAGCTTTTTTGACCCCTGGATATCCAGGGGTCAAAACCCCTCCCTTTGCTGCTCCCTTACAGTGTGGAGAACAGCTGAATGTGTGGTTTGTGGCACTGCAGATGTGCTCATGGCCATATGTAGCTTTTATTCCTGTTTATTTCTTTACTTCAGACAAGGATATTTACTGAACAATCAGATTAAGATTAATAAACAGATTCCCATAGAAAAAGCTTTGTCAAAAAGTATCTTGCGGAGTGTCCCAACTGTGGTCATACTCCAGACTGGGGTGTCGAACTTATCTCAGGCTTAAGACTGGATTGGAGTGTGGGCTCCTCCTAGGCCAGATCTGCTGGGCCAGTAGCTGTAGTAGGTCCACTAGGTGCCTAGGGATGGAAGTGGTGTAGGTCAGGAGGTGACAAGGCAGGGGTCTGGGGGCAGTGGGACCAAGTGGCAGCTGGGGTCTAGGGACAGCAGAGCCAAACAGTAAGTAGCTGCTTAGTGAACAGAACACACATTTGCCCTTTGGTGAGGGAGCAAATGTGCCCCTACACAGTCTTATCCCCGACTTCTGGTAACCCACTACTAGCACAATGGGCCACATGGGGTAGCTCTGAGGGCCAGATCTGGCCTACAGATCTTATATTTGACACCGCTCCTCCAAACAAAAATTACCACCCCACATTTAATTCCTTTTAGGTATTGAAAATGCTCTTTGTGCAAATAACATCAATCCTGCATTACGTTTTACTGAATGAACCAATATCTATTACAAACTTACTTAGAGATGGTAAAATGTCATCCAGATTTGGAATTCTCAGACTATCCTTTAGATTGTCATAACTATTTAAAACAATGGCATCCCAAAGGGATGGAGGTTTTCCAGGTACACTAGACAACTATTTTTTGAGGAGTATTTTTGCTGTTATTAGGACTTGTTTGTTGCTTTTGTTTTGAGGTTTTTTGGGTTTCTTTTGTTGTTGTTATGAATGACGTTCAGCAGTTTGAGACGGTCCCAGATTCATTTCTAAGTTATCAGGTTGAGCAATGCAATGAATTCCAAAGGGCTTCAAAATCTTGAAGAGTAACACAAACTGTATGACACAAGTTTGAAACAACCGTGTGATTGGATGTATAGATGTCACCAAACTTCTGAGCCTCTTTATTGAAGAAGATATGTTCTTAAACGATCACATCTCAAGGGGAAGCTACATCTATATGATTTTTTCTTGTTGTCAGGAAAGTGGATTCATGTTTGGCCATTTTATGTTCTTATTCCAGTCCTTGCCATTAGAATGATCTATTAGAATTGCAATGCCTTGTAAGTTATGTAAATCATAATAACATTTTGAACTGCCTTGACCTTTTCAATATTCTATAATTTGATTGGCTGATGTTTTTACATCAGCAAGTTTACAGTCTTGGATGGCTTGAACAGAAGAAATGGAATGTCCAAAGCCAGCCAATCAAATTACAGAATGTTGAAAAGATCAAAATAGCATAGCATAATTTTGTTTTAAATACTTTTTTGCAGGCTTTACTGTTCAAATAAAAAATTTGGACAAAGAAAAAAAATTATAAATAATGGATCAAGTTTTGGAGAATGACGAAGATTTTGTACCTGGCTGTGGGTGTTTTTCCCCCCTGAAGTTTTATGTTATTTTCTGTTTTCTTGAGCCGAATGAGAAATAGGTACATGAAAACAGAGTTCTAGTGAAAGGTTGTCTTACCCACACTAGATACTGCCGAAAAATAGAAGCCATCTACTTTTAACATATTTAAGCCTACAAGAAGCCCCCCTGCCCTCCCTTCCTCCCTCCTGCCCCTATCCTTCTACTCAGATCTAATGATTTCGGGTAAGCCTCTAGTCTTGCTTGAACTTAAAGGCACAGGTAACTTAACTTTTCAAGATTTCAGACAGAGGGACTCAACTCTCATTTCAGAAGCAGAGCAACAGAACCATGTCTAGGAAGATTTCAAAGCCTTTAATAGGTCACACACTGTGTAAGTATTACAGACTGGAAAATCCAATGAAACCCCCCTTCTTGTTATCTCCTGAAAACTCTCCTGTGATACTCTTCTGATTCCTTATCTCCCTGCGGAAACCTCCCCTCAGAAACAGGCAGGTTCAGAAAGTGAAGGGACTGATCTATACATTTTGTTCGGTTTAGTTTTTAAAGAAACAAACTTATAAAGGAGCTGCCAGCGGTGCCGAAAAATAAGAAGGTGAGAAGGTATGAGGAATAAGAGCTTAGTAATACATTTAATTTATTACACTTGGAACGTGAAAGCTTTTCCAGTACCAGAATGACACAATGCTCACATCTCCTGTCTATTCCAACCCTCAGCCTCCTTGCCAATAAATCAAAACACAACATATTTAACCCCGCAAGGGAGAACTTCCAGCAACGTTAGGGAATCTAGTAGGTTTTTTTCTAATGCTACTAATTTTATATGGAAGGACTCATATACTGTTTGATGGATGGCAATATAAAACCCTAACACCGATAGACCTAGAAGTAGAATGGAGCTTAACTAATGGGAAGAATGCCAAGCAGACAGCAGAGAGTAAGAATATACATTTGTGTCAGGTGAAAGGTGGAGAAAAAAAATTAAAAATTGCTGTGGAATACTCACATTATGAATTGGAATAAAACAGTCTATTTCAGATATTTATATGGCCTTCATTACCTGAGTATCTGAGCACCTCACAATCTGTCACCCTTAGTGCTAGTGAAATGATTTCTCACCCATGCATCAGGTGAAATGCACAAAACAAAGCAAGTCTGCTCACCTTTCTTCTCAGTTTATCCAGTGCAAAAAAAAAGTTCCTGCTTACTTCTCATAAAGACTAATATTATAGCTAGAAAACTAGAGCATCTTAGAAAACTAGAAACTGGCTCCATCTTCCAAGTAAAAGGTAAAATTATGCTAGGAAATATGAAGAATGTAAGTGGAACATAGACGGTTGGTCTTAAAATAAAAAGGAGATTGGTTTGTTTAGGCATCACCTGAACACAAATGCATGAAATGCAAACTGCCAACAGAGAGAGAATGTAAGAGAAAAATCTACCTATACTTGTACATTATGAGAGGGTGGGCAGTCAGCTGGAGCTAAAGAAGGTGAAATTTCTTATAACTAAACACTGAAAAATGACATCATATTTCTGTCTATGAATATACATTTTAGTAATCTAGAGATTATTTCTAGACATAAACTTATTGATTGAATGCTTTACTTACAAGAGAATTCAGAAAAGCAAACCTCTAAATACCATTTTCTAGCCATAACAAGTCAGGGATAGGAACAAATCAGGAAGATCCTGCCTTGAGGTGGGGTCTGGATTAGATGACTTTATGACATCCCTTCAACCTACTTTCCTATGATCTTATGAATATGAAATATGAATCTTAGCTTTCAGATCAGAAGATAATCTTCTAGCCCTTGTGGATCTGGAGAAAAATTTTTAAATGTGACTTGAATGCAACTTAAATCAAAGGATTATATAAAAATATGAAAAGGGATTTCTAAATTTAAAAAATCTGATGATTTTCAAGTCAACCCCATGATTCTGGAAGCACATGGAGTTGTAAGAAAAAGGGGAAAAAAATAATGACGAGAGGTAGGACTTAGTCATTTGAAGAAGCCAACATTTAGCAAAGGGCTTTTCAACCTATAATAAGTCTGTCAGATCTTTATAAAATGAAGGGCAAAATCTGCCCATATTTAATGGTTACAAATCATTGCTCATTGGGCAGGGACCATTCATTTTATTCACATCTAGATACAGCAATCCTATATAATAGGTATTCTTCCCACAAGGGAAGGAAAATATATGTGTTGTTGCTTTGAAAGTTAGTTATTGAACACAAATTTCATTTTCAGAATATTATAACATCA